>NW_027508844.1:1320000-1407500 GCF_051911475.1 Siphateles boraxobius
CAAATCACACACACACACACACACACACACACTCAGCCGCTGTGATCGGAGCCTGTGCTTCATCTGACTGTGGCTCCATAAAGGTACAAAACACACACACACACACACACGCACTCAGCTGCTGTGATCGGAGCCTGTGCTTCATCTGACTGTGGCTCCATACAGGTACAAAACACACACACACACACACACACACACACACACACACACACACACACACACACACACACACACACACACACTCAGCCGCTGTGATCGGAGCCTGTGCTTCATCTGACTGTGGCTCCATACAGGTACAAAACACACACACACACACACACACACACACACACACACACACACACACACACACACACACACACACACACACACACACACACACACACACACACTCAGCCGCTGTGATCGGAGCCTGTGCTTCATCTGACTGTGGCTCCATACAGGTACAAAACACACACACACACACTCAGCCGCTGTGATCGGAGCCTATGCTTCATCTGACTGTGGCTCCATACAGGTACAAAACACACACACACACACACACACACACTCAGCCGCTGTGATCGGAGCCTGTGCTTCATCTGACTGTGGCTCCATACAGGTACAAAACACACACACACACACACACACACTCAGCCGCTGTGATCGGAGCCTGTGCTTCATCTGACTGTGGCTCCATACAGGTACAAAACACACACACACACACACACACACACACACACACACACTCAGCCGCTGTGATCGGAGCCTGTGCTTCATCTGACTGTGGCTCCATACAGGTACAAAACACACACACACACACACTCAGCCGCTGTAATCGGAGCCTGTGCTTCATCTGACTGTGGCTCCATACAGGTACAAAACACACACACACACACACACACACTCAGCCGCTGTGATCGGAGCCTGTGCTTCATCTGACTGTGGCTCCATACAGGTACAAAACACACACACACACACACACACACACACACACTCAGCCGCTGTGATCGGAGCCTGTGCTTCATCTGACTGTGGCTCCATACAGGTACAAAACACACACACACACACACACACACACTCAGCCGCTGTGATCGGAGCCTGTGCTTCATCTGACTGTGGCTCCATACAGGTACAAAACACACACACACACACACACACACACACACACACACACACACACACACACACACACACACACACACACTCAGCCGCTGTGATCGGAGCCTGTGCTTCATCTGACTGTGGCTCCATACAGGTACAAAACACACACACACACACACACACTCAGCCGCTGTGATCGGAGCCTGTGCTTCATCTGACTGTGGTTCCATACAGGTACAAAACACACACACACACACACACTCAGCCGCTGTGATCGGAGCCTGTGCTTCATCTGACTGTGGCTCCATACAGGTACAAAACACACACACACACACACACACACACTCAGCCGCTGTGATCGGAGCCTGTGCTTCATCTGACTGTGGTTCCATACAGGTACAAAACACACACACACACACACACACACACACACACACACACACACACACACACACACACACACACACTCAGCCGCTGTGATCGGAGCCTGTGCTTCATCTGACTGTGGCTCCATACAGGTACAAAACACACACACACACACACACACTCAGCCGCTGTGATCGGAGCCTGTGCTTCATCTGACTGTGGTTCCATACAGGTACAAAACACACACACACACACACACACACACTCAGCCGCTGTGATCGGAGCCTGTGCTTCATCTGACTGTGGCTCCATACAGGTACAAAACACACACACACACACACACACTCAGCCGCTGTGATCGGAGCCTGTGCTTCATCTGACTGTGGCTCCATACAGGTACAAAACACACACACACACACACACACACTCAGCCGCTGTGATCGGAGCCTGTGCTTCATCTGACTGTGGCTCCATACAGGTACAAAACACACACACACACACACACACACACACTCAGCCGCTGTGATCGGAGCCTGTGCTTCATCTGACTGTGGTTCCATACAGGTACAAAACACACACACACACACACACACTCAGCCGCTGTGATCGGAGCCTGTGCTTCATCTGACTGTGGCTCCATACAGGTACAAAACACACACACACACACACACACACACACACACACACACACACACACACACACACACACACACTCAGCCGCTGTGATCGGAGCCTGTGCTTCATCTGACTGTGGCTCCATACAGGTACAAAACACACACACACACACACACACACACACTCAGCCGCTGTGATCGGAGCCTGTGCTTCATCTGACTGTGGCTCCATACAGGTACAAAACACACACACACACACACACACACACACACACACACTCAGCCGCTGTGATCGGAGCCTGTGCTTCATCTGACTGTGGCTCCATACAGGTTCAACACACACACACACACACACACACTCAGCCGCTGTGATCGGAGCCTGTGCTTCATCTGACTGTGGCTCCATACAGGTACAAAACACACACACACACACACACACACACACAGCTGCTGTGATCGGAGCCTGTGCTTCATCTGACTGTGGCTCCATACAGGTACAAAACACACACACACACACACACACACACACTCAGCCGCTGTGATCGGAGCCTGTGCTTCATCTGACTGTGGCTCCATACAGGTACAAAACACACACACACACACAAACACACACTCAGCCGCTGTGATCGGAGCCTGTGCTTCATCTGACTGTGGCTCCATACAGGTACAAAACACACACACACACACACACACACACACACACACACACACACACACACACACACACACACACACACACACACACACACACACACACACTCAGCCGCTGTGATCGGAGCCTGTGCTTCATCTGACTGTGGCTCCATACAGGTACAAAACACACACACACACACTCAGCCGCTGTGATCGGAGCCTATGCTTCATCTGACTGTGGCTCCATACAGGTACAAAACACACACACACACACACACACACACTCAGCCGCTGTGATCGGAGCCTGTGCTTCATCTGACTGTGGCTCCATACAGGTACAAAACACACACACACACACACACACACTCAGCCGCTGTGATCGGAGCCTGTGCTTCATCTGACTGTGGCTCCATACAGGTACAAAACACACACACACACACACACACACACACACACACACACACTCAGCCGCTGTGATCGGAGCCTGTGCTTCATCTGACTGTGGCTCCATACAGGTACAAAACACACACACACACACACTCAGCCGCTGTAATCGGAGCCTGTGCTTCATCTGACTGTGGCTCCATACAGGTACAAAACACACACACACACACACACACACTCAGCCGCTGTGATCGGAGCCTGTGCTTCATCTGACTGTGGCTCCATACAGGTACAAAACACACACACACACACACACACACACACACACTCAGCCGCTGTGATCGGAGCCTGTGCTTCATCTGACTGTGGCTCCATACAGGTACAAAACACACACACACACACACACACACACTCAGCCGCTGTGATCGGAGCCTGTGCTTCATCTGACTGTGGCTCCATACAGGTACAAAACACACACACACACACACACACACACACACACACACACACACACACACACACACACACACACACACACACACTCAGCCGCTGTGATCGGAGCCTGTGCTTCATCTGACTGTGGCTCCATACAGGTACAAAACACACACACACACACACACACTCAGCCGCTGTGATCGGAGCCTGTGCTTCATCTGACTGTGGTTCCATACAGGTACAAAACACACACACACACACACACTCAGCCGCTGTGATCGGAGCCTGTGCTTCATCTGACTGTGGCTCCATACAGGTACAAAACACACACACACACACACACACACACTCAGCCGCTGTGATCGGAGCCTGTGCTTCATCTGACTGTGGTTCCATACAGGTACAAAACACACACACACACACACACACACACACACACACACACACACACACACACACACACACACACACTCAGCCGCTGTGATCGGAGCCTGTGCTTCATCTGACTGTGGCTCCATACAGGTACAAAACACACACACACACACACACACTCAGCCGCTGTGATCGGAGCCTGTGCTTCATCTGACTGTGGTTCCATACAGGTACAAAACACACACACACACACACACACACACTCAGCCGCTGTGATCGGAGCCTGTGCTTCATCTGACTGTGGCTCCATACAGGTACAAAACACACACACACACACACACACTCAGCCGCTGTGATCGGAGCCTGTGCTTCATCTGACTGTGGCTCCATACAGGTACAAAACACACACACACACACACACACACTCAGCCGCTGTGATCGGAGCCTGTGCTTCATCTGACTGTGGCTCCATACAGGTACAAAACACACACACACACACACACACACACACTCAGCCGCTGTGATCGGAGCCTGTGCTTCATCTGACTGTGGTTCCATACAGGTACAAAACACACACACACACACACACACTCAGCCGCTGTGATCGGAGCCTGTGCTTCATCTGACTGTGGCTCCATACAGGTACAAAACACACACACACACACACACACACACACACACACACACACACACACACACACACACACACACTCAGCCGCTGTGATCGGAGCCTGTGCTTCATCTGACTGTGGCTCCATACAGGTACAAAACACACACACACACACACACACACACACTCAGCCGCTGTGATCGGAGCCTGTGCTTCATCTGACTGTGGCTCCATACAGGTACAAAACACACACACACACACACACACACACACACACACACTCAGCCGCTGTGATCGGAGCCTGTGCTTCATCTGACTGTGGCTCCATACAGGTTCAACACACACACACACACACACACACTCAGCCGCTGTGATCGGAGCCTGTGCTTCATCTGACTGTGGCTCCATACAGGTACAAAACACACACACACACACACACACACACACAGCTGCTGTGATCGGAGCCTGTGCTTCATCTGACTGTGGCTCCATACAGGTACAAAACACACACACACACACACACACACACACTCAGCCGCTGTGATCGGAGCCTGTGCTTCATCTGACTGTGGCTCCATACAGGTACAAAACACACACACACACACAAACACACACTCAGCCGCTGTGATCGGAGCCTGTGCTTCATCTGACTGTGGCTCCATACAGGTACAAAACACACACACACACACACACACACACACACTCAGCCGCTGTGATCGGAGCCTGTGCTTCATCTGACTGTGGCTCCATACAGGTACAAAACACACACACACACACACACACTCAGCCGCTGTGATCGGAGCCTGTGCTTCATCTGACTGTGGCTCCATACAGGTACAAAACACACACACACACACGCACACACACTCAGCCGCTGTGATCGGAGCCTGTGCTTCATCTGACTGTGGCTCCATACAGGTACAAAACACACACACACACACACACACACACACTCATCCGCTGTGATCGGAGCCTGTGCTTCATCTGACTGTGGTTCCATACAGGTACAAAACACACACACACACACACACACTCAGCCGCTGTGATCGGAGCCTGTGCTTCATCTGACTGTGGCTCCATACAGGTACAAAACACACACACACACACACACACACTCAGCCGCTGTGATCGGAGCCTGTGCTTCATCTGACTGTGGCTCCATACAGGTACAAAACACACACACACACACACACACACTCAGCCGCTGTGATCGGAGCCTGTGCTTCATCTGACTGTGGCTCCATACAGGTTCAACACACACACACACACACACACACACTCAGCCGCTGTGATCGGAGCCTGTGCTTCATCTGACTGTGGCTCCATACAGGTACAAAACACACACACACACACACACACACACACAGCCGCTGTGATCGGAGCCTGTGCTTCATCTGACTGTGGCTCCATACAGGTACAAAACACACACACACACACACTCAGCCGCTGTGATCGGAGCCTATGCTTCATCTGACTGTGGCTCCATACAGGTACAAAACACACACACACACACACACACACACTCAGCCGCTGTGATCGGAGCCTGTGCTTCATCTGACTGTGGCTCCATACAGGTACAAAACACACACACACACACACACACACTCAGCCGCTGTGATCGGAGCCTGTGCTTCATCTGACTGTGGCTCCATACAGGTACAAAACACACACACACACACACACACACACACACACTCAGCCGCTGTGATCGGAGCCTGTGCTTCATCTGACTGTGGCTCCATACAGGTACAAAACACACACACACACACACTCAGCCGCTGTAATCGGAGCCTGTGCTTCATCTGACTGTGGCTCCATACAGGTACAAAACACACACACACACACACACACACTCAGCCGCTGTGATCGGAGCCTGTGCTTCATCTGACTGTGGCTCCATACAGGTACAAAACACACACACACACACACACACACACACACACTCAGCCGCTGTGATCGGAGCCTGTGCTTCATCTGACTGTGGCTCCATACAGGTACAAAACACACACACACACACACACACACACTCAGCCGCTGTGATCGGAGCCTGTGCTTCATCTGACTGTGGCTCCATACAGGTACAAAACACACACACACACACACACACACACACACACACACACACACACACACACACACACACACACACTCAGCCGCTGTGATCGGAGCCTGTGCTTCATCTGACTGTGGCTCCATACAGGTACAAAACACACACACACACACACACACTCAGCCGCTGTGATCGGAGCCTGTGCTTCATCTGACTGTGGTTCCATACAGGTACAAAACACACACACACACACACACTCAGCCGCTGTGATCGGAGCCTGTGCTTCATCTGACTGTGGCTCCATACAGGTACAAAACACACACACACACACACACACACACTCAGCCGCTGTGATCGGAGCCTGTGCTTCATCTGACTGTGGTTCCATACAGGTACAAAACACACACACACACACACACACACACACACACACACACACACACACACACACACACACTCAGCCGCTGTGATCGGAGCCTGTGCTTCATCTGACTGTGGCTCCATACAGGTACAAAACACACACACACACACACTCAGCCGCTGTGATCGGAGCCTGTGCTTCATCTGACTGTGGTTCCATACAGGTACAAAACACACACACACACACACACACACACACTCAGCCGCTGTGATCGGAGCCTGTGCTTCATCTGACTGTGGCTCCATACAGGTACAAAACACACACACACACACACACACACTCAGCCGCTGTGATCGGAGCCTGTGCTTCATCTGACTGTGGCTCCATACAGGTACAAAACACACACACACACACACACACACACACTCAGCCGCTGTGATCGGAGCCTGTGCTTCATCTGACTGTGGTTCCATACAGGTACAAAACACACACACACACACACACTCAGCCGCTGTGATCGGAGCCTGTGCTTCATCTGACTGTGGCTCCATACAGGTACAAAACACACACACACACACACACACACACACACACACACACACACACACACACACACACACACACTCAGCCGCTGTGATCGGAGCCTGTGCTTCATCTGACTGTGGCTCCATACAGGTACAAAACACACACACACACACACACACACACACTCAGCCGCTGTGATCGGAGCCTGTGCTTCATCTGACTGTGGCTCCATACAGGTACAAAACACACACACACACACACACACACACACACTCAGCCGCTGTGATCGGAGCCTGTGCTTCATCTGACTGTGGCTCCATACAGGTTCAACACACACACACACACACACACACTCAGCCGCTGTGATCGGAGCCTGTGCTTCATCTGACTGTGGCTCCATACAGGTACAAAACACACACACACACACACACACACACACAGCTGCTGTGATCGGAGCCTGTGCTTCATCTGACTGTGGCTCCATACAGGTACAAAACACACACACACACACACACACACACACTCAGCCGCTGTGATCGGAGCCTGTGCTTCATCTGACTGTGGCTCCATACAGGTACAAAACACACACACACACACACACACACACACTCAGCCGCTGTGATCGGAGCCTGTGCTTCATCTGACTGTGGCTCCATACAGGTACAAAACACACACACACACACACACACACACACACTCAGCCGCTGTGATCGGAGCCTGTGCTTCATCTGACTGTGGCTCCATACAGGTACAAAACACACACACACACACACACACTCAGCCGCTGTGATCGGAGCCTGTGCTTCATCTGACTGTGGCTCCATACAGGTACAAAACACACACACACACACGCACACACACTCAGCCGCTGTGATCGGAGCCTGTGCTTCATCTGACTGTGGCTCCATACAGGTACAAAACACACACACACACACACACACACACACTCATCCGCTGTGATCGGAGCCTGTGCTTCATCTGACTGTGGTTCCATACAGGTACAAAACACACACACACACACACACACTCA
The DNA here is from genome assembly GCF_051911475.1 of Siphateles boraxobius. Lineage (NCBI taxonomy): Eukaryota > Metazoa > Chordata > Actinopteri > Cypriniformes > Leuciscidae > Siphateles > Siphateles boraxobius. The sequence goes on from NW_027508844.1 coordinate 1,328,464, forward strand.
GCCGCTGTGATCGGAGCCTGTGCTTCATCTGACTGTGGCTCCATACAGGTACAAAACACACACACACACACACACACACTCAGCCGCTGTGATCGGAGCCTGTGCTTCATCTGACTGTGGCTCCATACAGGTACAAAACACACACACACACACACACACACTCAGCCGCTGTGATCGGAGCCTGTGCTTCATCTGACTGTGGCTCCATACAGGTTCAACACACACACACACACACACACACTCAGCCGCTGTGATCGGAGCCTGTGCTTCATCTGACTGTGGCTCCATACAGGTACAAAACACACACACACACACACACACACACACAGCCGCTGTGATCGGAGCCTGTGCTTCATCTGACTGTGGCTCCATACAGGTACAAAACACACACACACACACACACACACTCAGCCGCTGTGATCGGAGCCTGTGCTTCATCTGACTGTGGCTCCATACAGGTACAAAACACACACACACACACACACACTCAGCCGCTGTGATCGGAGCCTGTGCTTCATCTGACTGTGGCTCCATACAGGTACAAAACACACACACACACACGCACACACACTCAGCCGCTGTGATCGGAGCCTGTGCTTCATCTGACTGTGGCTCCATACAGGTACAAAACACACACACACACACACACACACACACTCAGCCGCTGTGATCGGAGCCTGTGCTTCATCTGACTGTGGTTCCATACAGGTACAAAACACACACACACACACACACACTCAGCCGCTGTGATCGGAGCCTGTGCTTCATCTGACTGTGGCTCCATACAGGTACAAAACACACACACACACACACACACACACACACACACACACACACACTCAGCCGCTGTGATCGGAGCCTGTGCTTCATCTGACTGTGGCTCCATACAGGTACAAAACACACACACACACACACACACACACACACACACTCAGCCGCTGTGATCGGAGCCTGTGCTTCATCTGACTGTGGCTCCATACAGGTACAAAACACACACACACACACACACACACACACACACACACTCAGCCGCTGTGATCGGAGCCTGTGCTTCATCTGACTGTGGCTCCATACAGGTTCAACACACACACACACACACACACACACTCAGCCGCTGTGATCGGAGCCTGTGCTTCATCTGACTGTGGCTCCATACAGGTACAAAACACACACACACACACACACACACACACACACACAGCCGCTGTGATCGGAGCCTGTGCTTCATCTGACTGTGGCTCCATACAGGTACAAAACACACACACACACACACACACACACTCAGCCGCTGTGATCGGAGCCTGTGCTTCATCTGACTGTGGCTCCATACAGGTACAAAACACACACACACACACACACTCAGCCGCTGTGATCGGAGCCTGTGCTTCATCTGACTGTGGCTCCATACAGGTACAAAACACACACACACACACACACACACACACACACACACACACACACACACACACTCAGCCGCTGTGATCGGAGCCTGTGCTTCATCTGACTGTGGCTCCATACAGGTACAAAACACACACACACACACACACACACACAGCCGCTGTGATCGGAGCCTGTGCTTCATCTGACTGTGGCTCAATACAGGTAAAAAAAACACACACACACACACACACGCACTCAGCCGCTGTGATCGGAGCCTGTCCTTCATCTGACTGTGGCTCCATACAGGTTCAACACACACACACACACACACACACACACACACACACACACACACACACACACACACACACACACACACACACACACACACACACACACAGCCGCTGTGATCGGAGCCTGTGCTTCATCTGACTGTGGCTCAATACAGGTAAAAAACACACACACACACACACACACACACACACACACACACACACACACACACACACACACACACACACACACACTCAGCCGCTGTGGTCAGAGCCTGTCCTTCATCTGACTTTAGCTCCATACAGGTTCAACACACACACACACACACACACACTATGGGTGGAACGGTACACAGAAGTCACGGTTCGATACAAGTTTGGTACAATGGAGCGAAAAGCAAAACAAAAATGCAGAAGGCAATTTTTTTTTAATTGTGCATGTCTCAGGCTGTACCACCTAGTGTATTACTACATTTCTCTCTTTCTCTGTGTGAAAGTAAAGGCATATAACCAGTTTATGAGTAGTGCATTGACAATATTTATATATAATTCATTTATTAATTAAATTAATGAAAAGAAAATAAAGACATTGATATGTTTGGTAATTGTTCCTGAATTAATTTAAAATTAATTTGATATTTCAGTTCAATATATTTGTTTTCCTTAATTTTAATTAACACTAACTTTATTCTCATCTGAATTATAAAAAAATATATATTTCTGTATAAAATAATACTACCATTAATAACACATTTGAATTTCTTTTTTAATCAATGTAGAATGTGTTTTTATGAATTAACCGGAGAAAGTGAGAGAGAGCCAGAGAGAGAGAGAGAGACCTAATAGTGTGTAATTGAGTAACCTAATATTGAAGCTTGTTGGTTTAATTAATTGTAACTGACTGGGAAACCGAAGTTTTCCTAAACTTGCGATCTTAAAGGGGGGTGAAATGCTATTTCATGCATAGTGAGTTTTTTACACTGTTAAAGAGTTGGATTCCCATGCTAAACATGGACAAAGTTTCAAAAATTAAGTTGTAGGTTTGATGGAGTATTTCTGTGCCACAAATACTCCTTCCGGTTTGTCACAAGTTTAGGAAAGTTTTTTTCGAGTATGGGCGTGTGTGACGTCAGATGCGCCGGAATTTCCTTATACGGGTCCTAAAGGCACTTCTCCCGGAAGGGCGCGCGCGCACCTGTAGCCTAGAGCGAGAGAGTGAAGGCAGTATGCCCATCAAAGCGCTGTGCTTGGCTTTTGCAGATCGTCTAATGCTTAAGGATGGAGCAGTCTTGATAAAGGTTCACGGTCGTGCCTTGGAACCGCAGGCGATGAGTAAAACTGCTTCAAATGCTGTGTGTTGTTAACTATCGGCGTGTAAGCACAGCAAGTAAACAACATGATCACGTATAGTTAATGTATCTATGGAGCATGCGATGTATGGTGTGTGTGTGTGTGTGTGTGTGTGTGTGTGTGTGTGTGTGTGTTTAAATACATTTGTTTAGCTGCCCACTGTAGGTGTCTTGTTGTTTATTGTAAAACCAAATCATGTCCTCATAAACCACGAGTAAACACACACAAATGTTGTAAAACTCGCGCATGACACGGTGTTCTAAAAACGCCAAGTTCAAATAATATCTACTTTTAAAAAACTCTCGAGACCTTGCGTTTTTCCCCCATTTCACTGCCCATCTCACGGGATCTGATTCGGGATCAAAAATGTATGGCTGAATCTGATTGTTAGCCATGGTTTGTTTTGGGATGTCACAGCTTCCAGACGCTCTCAACGCAAATGCTTTGCGCACTTGTGATTATTTAGCTCCGCCCACACCCGCTCAGTTTTTTCCGGAAAGACTCGGTACAGCCTATCTTTCTTTTATAAATATAATAAAACTAAAGACTTTTTGGAGATATGAAGGATGCAATATTACTCTATAGGAACTCAAGATTAACATGAGATTGACTGAAACTGAGTGTTTCACCCCCCCTTTAAAGAGGCCGGCGGGTCCTCTAAAGGCCTCATTATGCTTCTGCGTCAACTCCACGGCGTAACTACGCCCTCACTCCTACGGCGTCATGGCCGTTTTATGGTTCTGCGTCAGGTTGCGTTGCATCGTGGTGCATCTGACCAATCAGAGCGGAGGGGTCGGAGAGGGGTTCGTGGCATCGCAGAGGGGTCTGCGGGGGTACGCCGCCGATTTGACGCAGAAGTATAAAACAGGCCTAACTCTTGTGGGTCGCCACCACTCGCCATACTCGTCCTTAGTGCTGCTGTCTGTGACTCACTCACTGGACAGTCGTCGACCTGACAAAAAACTGCCTAAGGCGCGGGGCTACAGATTATGTGTCCCTAAAGAACCCGCGTATGAAACAGTAGTTCCGCATTACATTAATTAATTTGCATTTATTTTTATACAGTGTATTCTCCGTGTAAATTCATGCACCAAACTTCTTGTCTCTCTTCTCAGGAAGCAATGATGAAGATGAGCAGAATCGGGCATGTCGTCAGACCAAACCCTGCTCTAGAAAGGTGCCATCCAATGATGTTTCTCGTAATAAAGCATTAATCCACATAGCAGAGATTTAATACAGTCATAGATCAGGATTCATGTCTCCTGCATGAGTAATGAATGATTATTGGTCTCTGTGTGTAAAGCTTTTACAGAAGGAAGTACGCTGTGTTTCGACGTCTTTATGATCATCAGAAGGAGTGTGTGGCGCTGATGGAGGATGATGGAGTTTGACACACAGACGGCCAGATTAAACACTAGAAGAGTCTGCTTCAAATAACCAAAGACACTAGATTTGTATTCATCTTAACATTATAAGTGTTCAGCCTTTTACACAAATGAGCAGGAGTGAGGAAAATATCACCAGATGAAACCACTTTATAAACAAGTGTTCGACCATAACTAGAATCAGTGTTGTAATATGCATTTCAGAGCAATAAAAGGCTTTTAAAAATATATACTTTTGCAATATTTATTATTTTGTGTGTGTGTGTGTGTGTGTGTGTGTGTGTGTGTGTGTGAGTGTTTGTGTGTGTGTGTGTGTGTGTGTGTGTGTGTGTGTGTGTGTGTGTGTGTGTGTGTGTGTGTGTGTGTGTGTGTGTGTGTGTGTGTGTGTGTGTGTGTGTGTGTGAGTGAGTGAGTGAGTGAGTGAGTGAGTGAGTGAGGTTGTGTGTTGTCTTTTTCACTTTAGGGTGGGGTTCCTCGCAGGAGAATGATCATATATGGGGATCTGAGGCATCTAAACGATTGAACAGCCCTGCTCTAGTAGAAAGGAGTCACTTGCGCTTCAGCCTAGTTAGTGCTCACAGAAAAGGACACAAAAATCTGAGGAAAAGGACCCAAGGTCTAGCTAGGACCAAGGAGCAGGACCGGAGCATAGAACGTTTTAATATTTTTATTAGTATAGAATGACTAACGTTTCGACCAGGGTGCGAACTACGGGGGAGCTAGGGGGAGCTCGGCTCCCCTTAATAAGACATGGGCTCCCCTGAAAACGTGATTCATGAAATTTTGGGGGGGTCTCAAAAAATATTGACTGTTTCATTTTTACGTGCAATTTCAGTTTTGTGTAATGTGATCATCGTGGAGAATTGTGTCTAAAATAGCAAAATATCATTCATTCATGCATGTATGATGGCGATTTAACCCTAATTCACTTCAATAAAGATAACTGTACATGCTATTCATGAGCATCAAGGTGTGGTGGCGCTGCGGTGCAAATTCCAATCATGGTTAGTAGGCTACATGTTAACTCAAAGATTCGTAGAAAAAATAAAAACTGTGGAGGCCATTGATCTGCGCGCGAAGTCCTTGAAATCCATTTCTTGTTAAGGTAAGGCATGTTATTCCCAATTATGTTGTGGCTGGGTTGTTATAGGTCTGCGTGACTCTCGATTTCTTAGGCCAAATAGAACGGAGGAATTATGGTATTCTGTAGCCTGACGAGTAATTTAACCCTTGTTCAAGTCAAAGACAGACTATGTAGCTATAGACAATTTGGGGATGGCAGTTTGCTGTTTGACTTATCAATTTGTGTCGATAAAGTATAATAGGGTGAATCATGTATATAGTGCTTGCATAGTGCATATATTTGTAGCTGTTATGTATATTTGGAAGTCCTTGAAATTAATAGGTTTCAAAGCGCAGCGCAGCGTTCCGCGTCCTGTGTAAAAGGTGCTTCAGTCCTCGGCGCGCGCAAGTGCACGAACCCCAACCCCCCCTGTATGTAGATAGATAGATAGCCTATATATATACACACACACAAACATATACACAAAAAAAGTGTACATGCAGACCCGCTAACAACATGTCTATAATTAACTAAAAATGTGAATTATAAAAAAACATGAATTTTAGAAAGCATGAAATATGTGGGCACTGCACCCATTGCTCTAACTCAAATGACACAAAGCAATTTTTCCATCCCCAGTCAGGTAAAAAATACAAGATTGTAACACCACCCATGTGATTTACATGTTGAAATGTCCATGTGGGTTGGAGTACGTAGGTCAGACTAAACGCCCCCTCAAACTACGCATTCCAGAACACAAAGCAGCAATTCATAACAGAAATATGGACTATGAAATTGCGAGGCATTATGTACAAGCTAATCATGGTTCCAATGCGTCCTTAACATTTTTGGGTATTGAAAAACCAAAATCCCACCGAGGAGGTGACATAGTAAAGTCCCTACTACAACGGGACGCTTTCTGGATTTTAACTCTTAACACAGTAGAACCAAATGGCCTTAATGAGGAACTGGGCCTTTCATGCTTTCTATAATTCATGTTTTTTATAATTCACATTCTTGGTTAATTATAGACATGTTGTTAGCGGGTCTGCATGTACACTTTTTTTTGTGTATATGTTTGTGTGTGTGTATATGTAGGCTATCTATCTACATACAGGGGGGGTTGGGGTTCGTGCACTTGCGCGCGCCAAGGACTGAAGCACCTTTTAGACAGGACGCGGAACGCTGCGCTGCGCTTTGAAACCTATTAATTTCAAGGACTTCCAAAGATACATAACAGCTACAAGTATATGCACTATGCAAGCACTATATACATGATTCACCCTATTATACTTTATCGACACAAATTGATAAGTCAAACAGCAAACTGCCATCCCCAAATACTCTTTTAATCGACGATTGCTTATGGCTTATAAGTAACTTAAATAAAACTAGCTACATTACTAGTTCTCATTAAAGAGCTACATTCGATTCTATTCGATACATTCAGGTTCCAAAGGCTTACTCTCAGTACGGTTGACTCTTCTCAGTCTCTCAGGTGCCAAAGGCTTACTCTCAGTACGGTTGACTCTTCTCAGTCTCTCAGGTGCCAAAGGCTTACTCTCAGTACCGTTGACTCTTCTCAGTCTCTCAGGTGCCAAAGGCTTACTCTCCGTACGGTGAACTCTTCTCAGTCTCTCAGGTGCCAAAGGCTTACTCTCAGTACGGTTGACTCTTCTGAGTCTCTCAGGTGCCAAAGGCTTACTCTCAGTACGGTTGACTCTTCTCAGTCTCTCAGGTACCAAAGGCTTACTCTCAGTACGGTTGACTCTTCTCAGTCTCTCAGGTGCCAAAGGCTTACTCTCAGTACGGTTGGTTCTTCTCAGTACAACAGGTACTGAGGAGCGTCGACTGGACAGCAAGTAGGTACTCCACGTACGTTTGGTCTTCCCAATACGTCGGTGCAGTAGGCTTAGGGCTGTGAAGGAGCGTCGACTGGCAGCAGGTAAATCCTCTCAATATGGTTGGTTCTTCTTAGTTCAACAGGTGCAGAAAGCTTACGGCTGTGAAGGAGCGTCCACTGGACAGCAAGTAGGTACTCCACGTACGTTTGGTCTTCCCAATACGTCGGTGCAGAAGGCTTGGGGCTGTGAAGGGCGTCGACTGGGCAGCAGGTAACTGGGTTTATTCCCACTCCCAAGAACAGCGAGGATGAGACGAGAATGCACCGGCCTCAGATGGAACACACTCCGAACAGCAGGTAACTGGATTTTCTCCGTCCCCCAGAACAGCATCAATAATGAAGCAGAGTACAACAGGATTTAGATACACAACACTCAGAACAACGGGTACCTGAGGTTTCCTCCGTTCTCCACAACAGCAACGATGAGACAAATGCAGCGGGCTTCAGATGGGACGCACTCAGAACAGCAGGTAACTGGATTTTCCCCGTCCTCCAGAACAGCATCAATGATGAATCAGAATACAACAGGCTTTGGATATTCAATACTCAGAACAGCAGGTAACTGGATTTTCCCCGTTCTCCAGAACAGCATCAATGATGAATCAGAATACAACAGGCTTTGGATATTCAACACTCAGAACAGCAGGTAACTGGATTTTCCCCGTTCTCCAGAACAGCATCAATGATGAATCAGAATACAGCAGGCTTAAAGTCCGTTTTCACTTAATCTCTTCCTCAGAAAACTCCCGACTGTAACACAAGGCAAGACCGATGGACACGTGACAGAATTCTGTACAGTAAGCATTCAATAATTCCACTTCAACCACACACCGTGGGACACAGCATTAACTCACGTCACTCTCATCCACTCCGTGAAATTTAAGGTCACGGCCAACCTCCTCGCTCTGGACAGCGGGGGTAGTAAGACGGAAGAATTCAGCGACTGCAATCACAAATCCTAACAGCTGTCTTCTCATTCAGACGTCTGGACTCCGTTTTTTATGTCATTTCTCCTCATATATAATGTTTTCGTGTATAACCCACATATAATACAGCCAGTAGAAGGTTGGTACTTATCTTCACCCCAGTAAGTGGACTCGATAATACTTCATAGATGACTTCGCCCTCTGCCTCTCTGTTCTCCGTCACCCAGTTCTTCGTAGCGGATTCCCTTCCCACGGATCAATCTAGCCAGCCGATTTGTCCCACAGAAATCTCTCACTCTCTCTCAGCAAGAAGAAAAGTTAGAACGCCGCAGCAATCCCACCCAACCCACTCAGTCTCTCAAAGTTTTGCTTTTGTCTATTCCTAAAAGCGACATGTCCCAATCGTCACACAGTCACTTAATGCGCCACACCTGCTGTCACTTTGCCATCAGCGGCTGCTGTTCCTATGGTAGCGACGCATCTGAGGCCGGCTTGGTGTTCAGTTGAAACCGCTCCGGGCGGAAACATCCCCCCGTGGGCTGTGTAGTTCCGTCTCTAGTTCGTCACCTTGTGACAACTTCACCAAGGATACGGCTCACTTCAGGACTCAAACGGTAAGTAAGAAGGTAAGAGTTCTTCTCAATACAGAATCCTTTCGTCAGTGCACAGTAGTGGAACAATGATTCAAAGGCTTACTTCACCAGCGATCCTGCATACTTCCAGACTCAGACGGTAAGTAGGAAGGTAAGGATTCTTCTCAGTATAGGATACTTTCGTCAGTGCACAGTAGTGAGACAGTGATTGAAAAGCTTACTTCACCAGCGATGCTGCATACTTCTAGACTCAGGCGGTAAGTAGGAAGGTAAGAATTCTTCTCAGTATAGGATACTTTTGTCAGTGCACAGTAGTGAGACAGTGATTTAAAAGCTTACTTCACCAGCAATACTGCATACTTCTAGACTCAGACGGTAAGTAGGAAGGTAAGAATTCTTCTCAGTACAAGATACTTTCATCAGTGCACAGTAGTGGGAGACGGTGGTTTAAAAGCTTACTTCACCAGCAATGCTGCATACTTCTAGACTCAGACAGTAAGTAGGAAGATAAGGATTTTTCTCAGTATAGAATACTTTCGTCAGTGCACAGTAGTGAACAATGATTTTAAAAGCTTACTTCACCAGCGATGCTGCATACGTCTAGACTCAGGCGGTAAGTAGGAAGGTAAGGATTCTTCTCAGTATAGGATACTGTCGTCAGTGCACAGTAGTGAGACAGTGATTTAAAAGCTTACTTCACCAGCAATGCTGCATACTTCTAGACTCAGACGGTATGTAGGAAGGTAAGAATTCTTCTCAGTACAAGAAACTTTCGTCAGTGCACAGTAGTGGGAGACGGTGGTTTAAAAGCTTACTTCACCAGCCATGCTGCATACTTCTAGACTCAGACAGTAAGTAGGAAGGTAAGGATTCTTCTCAGTATAAGATACTTTCAGCAGTGCACAGTAGTGAAACAGTGACTTAAAAGCTTTCTTCACCAGCGATGCTGCATATTTCTAGACTCAGACCGTAAGTAGGAAGATAAAGATTTTTCTCAGTATAGAACACTTTCGTCGGTGCACAGTAGTGAGACAGTGGTTTAAAAGCTTACTTCACCAGCGATGCTGCATACTTCCAGACTCAGACGTTAAGTAGGAAGGTAAGGATTCTTCTCAGTATAGAATACTTTCGTCAGTACACAGTAGTGAAACAATGATTTAAAAAAATTCACGAGCGATACTGCATACTTCCAGACTTAGATGGTAAGTAGGAAGGTAAAGGATTCTTCTCAACATAGGATACTGTTCGTCAGTGCAAAGTAGTGAGACAGTGATTTAAAAGCTTACTTCACCAGCGATACTGCATACTTCCAAACTCAGCTGTATCACTCTGGGCTTCTGATGGAGAGCAGATATAATAACTTTTCACAAACGTGTAAGCAGGGGTTGGGGCCGCTTCTCAGTAAAAGCACATCACACTCGTGTTCACTTCAAATCCACAGCCATGAATCAATGTATATAAATAAGGCAAAAACACTGCAATTCACTCACACGATAGGGCTGATCAGAGGCCTCAATCCATTCGTTACACTCCCGTGGGGGATATTTAATCCTCAGTTCCTCCTCAACACACTCTGAAACGCATAGCTTCCCCAACAGTCAGATTTACATTCACTGCATCCTCTTCAAGCTTTTCGAATGTTCAAAAGATGAAATCAATTCACTTATCTTTCTCTCTCCCTTCACAGCGCAGATTCAATCGATAAATCAGCCCAGCAGACTCCCACAGACGAACTCTGATCCAGCAGACTTCAATGGGCGGCTTCCACATCCAGACAACTTCCCCGAGTAAAGCTTGAGCCCCAAACTGCTCCAAAAACAAAACAGACCACATCCACGTCCCGTTCCCCGAAACCTCTCTGGATAGCCCTTTTATCTTTGGCTTGTGAAGCCAGACACCTGTGTGAACGCCGCTCCTCTCTCTCTTGCACCTGCAGTGCATTAGCGCTAATCAGGCCTGGCAATGTTTCTGCCACACCTGGAACTGGAGTGGGATGTGTCGCACACAAATCATTCCCTCGAGAAACTCGTGACTCACCAAGAGGGTTCCGCTCACTACGCGTTTTTGTCACCCGTGACATCCCCCCCGCCAATCGGTTCTAGTCCCGAGAACCTGTGTTCTTCAATTCCATTCGCCATACCTCTCAGGAGGCTGTCCTCGGGTGTCCCGCTGAGATCGTCGGGGTGGCGAGGGCGGAGCCACTCTTGCTTCAACTTCAGGGTCCCTCGGGACCACAGACCACCCTACCATGAGTACCTCTGGGGCGGGTGGCGCACTTGGGGCCTCGGCCGCTAGCTGCGAATAGTTCGGACATGGACGGAGCAAGTTTCGATGGAGCACCCGTATCGGTCCTGGTTTCCCCTCGGGTCGTACCGAGTAAACTGGAGCATCAGGCCCTTGTCGTCGTTCCACCACATATGGCGTCGACTCCCAGCGATCGCTGAGCTTCCCCTTCCCTGAGCGCCGGTTGTCCCTTACCAGCACTCGCTCCCCTGGTAACAAAGGGGCCTCTCGGGCAGTCCGGTCGTATAGCCGCTTGTTCTTGGCGGCTGCTGCACTCAGATGATCTGAGACTCGTCGGTAGGCATCGAGCAGTTGGTGGTGGTGCCGATTCACCCAGTCAGTGGTACTATACCCTCTTTCTGCAGCCTCGGTCCCCAGGAGCAAGTCCACAGGTAAGCGGAGATGGCGCCCAAACATAAGGTAGGAAGGAGCATACCCGGTGATACTGTGCACACTATTGTTATAGGCTTGCAACAGAGAGGGGAGATTCTCGGCCCATTGGCCCTGTTGTTCACTCTCTAGGGTCCCCAATAACCCCAACAGGGTCTTGTTCAACCTTTCGCACCCCCGTTACCCTGAGGATGGTATGAGGTCGTATGGGTCTTCCGGCACCCATAAAGGTGGCTCAGCTCTTGGATCACTCGGTACTCAAAATTGAACCTTGGTCTGAGTGTAGGGTCTCTTGGGAGCCAAAAGGTTGTATCACTGCCCTCCAAAGGGCGCTGGCTGTGGTAACTGTCGTCTGATCTACAGTGGGGATGGCCCAGGCGTATTTAGTTAATAGGTCAGTCATCACCAGGATATTTTGAAATCGATCCGTCGGCCGACCTAAAGTCAGGAAATCGATTCCTATGATGTGCAGAGGTGCTTTGGGCCACAGGGGGACCAATGGGGCTCGGACTTCCTTCCTGCGTTTGAACAACGTACACCGTGGACAACTCTGAACGAACTCCTCAACTTTCTTTTCCATCCTAGGCCAGTATAAATACCTCCTCAGCAGAGACAGCGTCTTCTCTTGGCCCTGATGGCCAGTATGGGTGTGGAATGCAGTCAATAGCTCCGAGACTTGGCCCTCCGGTACCACCACCTGGTGTACTGTCTCCTGTGTTCGGGGATCTCGCATCGAACGGCAGATTACCCCTTCTCTAAGTCGCAGCCTCTTCCACTGCCTTAGGAGCTGTTGTACTCCCACCGTCTGAGCCCGCTTTCCTCTGCTCTCGGCATGTATCCCTGTCTAAGGTACAACGTAACTTGACACAGGTCTGCATCTCCCAGCTGCAGCCTTCTCCACCGCCCGGGGTCCCACCCCCAACTAGACGGAACAGCCCTCAGGGTCCCGGGAGCTTCCAACATTGCCATCAGCAACTCGTCTTCAGGGCCAGGGGTACAAAGGGGTGTTTGATTGTCCCTCCGGATGACTGGGAGTCTGGACAGGGCGTACGCATTTACGTGTTCTCTGCCGGGTCGGTATTTAAGCTGTTAATCATAATTTGCTAGTTGTGCCACCCAACGCTGTTCTACTGCCCCCAACTTGGCGGTCTGCAAGTGTACTAATGGATTATTATCCGTAATCACCGTCACCTTTGCTCCCAACAGGTAATCTTTGAACTTCTCCGTCATGGCCCACTTCATTGCCAGTAGTTCGATTTTGAAGGAACTGTAAGTTGCCGCGTTCCGCTCTGCGGGATGTAAACTTCGACTTGCGTATGCAATCACTCTCTCCACTCCTTGGTGCTCTTGGGCCAACACGGCTCCCAAACCTGCATTGCTGGCGTCAGTGTACAGAAGGAACGGCTGGGTGAAGTCTGCGTAGGCCAAGATAGGGGCCCTCAGAAGTTCCTGCTTGAGGTTCTGGAAAGCGGTCTCACAGGTGGAATCCCAATACACTGACGGGGAGCCTTTGCCACAGGCACGTCCGGAACCAGCAAGGAGTTGGTTCAATGGCCTAGCATGCCCAGATAATCATTTTATAAAGCGTCGACAATATCCCACGAACCCCAGGAACGACCGCACCTGTCTCACTGCCCGGGGTGGCTCCCACCCTTGGACAGCCGCCACCTTCTCCGGGTCGTGGGATATCCCTGCAGCAATGACACGATGTCCCAAGAACGGTACCTCCTTCCGCAATAACTGGCATTTGTCTGGCCTAAGCTTTAGCCCATATTTCTCCATGGCCCTGAACACTTCCTGTGTTCCTCCTCCTCCCTAGGTGGTCCTCCTCCCACCTAGATGGTGCAGGTGAGTGCGGAAGTCAGGGGAGAAGATGATCACATCGTCCAGGTATACCAGCGTTGAGTCGACCAGTTGTCCCCCTAGACAGTGCTGCATCAAGCGCTGAAAGGTCGCATGAGCATTGCACAGGCCAAACAGCATCCGGTCCCATTCAAATAACCCAAACGGGGTGGTGAAGGCTGTCTTCTCTCTATCTCGGTCGTCTACCTGCACCTGCCAGTATCCACTTGCCAGGTCCAATGTGGAGTACCACGCCGCTTGTGTGAGACAGGTGAGTGAGTCTTCAATCCGTGGCAACTGGAATGTATCTTTCTTCGTTACACTGTTGAGTTTGCGGTAGTCAACGCAGAACCTCCAAGCTCCCGTTTTCTTCTGAACCAGAACAATTGGCGCCGCCCACGGACTACTGCTCTCTCGAACAATTCCTCCCTCCAGCATCCCTTTCAACAGGGCGCGGACCTCGGCATAGAGGGTGGGTGGCACCGGACGATACCGCTCTTGGCAAGGCATCGCCTCACCGGTAGGTATTTGATGCCTCACTACCCCTGTGCAGCCATAGTCTTCTTCGTGGTTCGAGAACACATGTTGCCATTTTCTCAAGAGCTCCTGGAGCTGTAACACCTGTTCCTCCTCCAGATTTTCACCCTTCAGGGACTCTCCCATCAAATGGGTCGGCACCCCTCCTCCCACAGAGCCTGGTTCTGCCTCAACTGGGCGGACGGCGACTTCCACCACCGCAGAGCTCACCTGCCTGAAGCAGACGTACTGATGCTCGTGAACCTGGGCAGAGCGTACCGAGGAAACTCGAACCAGACGTTGGTGTCGACGAAGGAGCACGGGGTAGGGATTGGCATTCCGCATCTTTACTGAGACTCGCCCACGGTGGATGGCCGTCAGCCCGTGTGCCACTTCAATGGGTTGACAGTCCTCATGGAGCTCCACCAGGACACAGGTACCCGTCCCACAGGGTCCTGCAGGTACTCGGACCCAAAGCACGGTCTCGCTCTGGGCTGGGACAGACAAAGCGTACCGACAGGCTACTCGACCGATGCCTTCTCTCTCCTTCACTTGACTAGCCACGTGCACTCTTCGGCAATCGGCCAGAATCCGGTCCCTGTCCTGCTTCGCCGATGACAGAGAAGTCCGAGCCGGCCGGCCCAGAAACAATTCCTCCGAGCAATCCAGTATAACGTTCCTCCCTAGGAGTGCTCGATGAATGCACAAGCAATGATCTCGGACGATAACGACCCCTTTCTGTTGGACGGGAACCCCTCGGACCAGAAAGTCTACCACGATGTACCAAGTGTAAGGGATGTCCAAACCATTTGCTCCCGTAAAGTCAGCCTAGAAGCGTCCACTGCTTGGAGCCGATGATCTGCAACCAACTCCTGGGCCAGGCTCTCCGAAAATAACGTAACTTGAGAACCTGTATCGACCAGACAATCTATCGTGACTCCGTTAGCTTGAACCTCCACGGTGGGACAGCGCCCAACCCTGTCGTCTCGTAAAACAGGAACAGAAGGAGGGTCACACAAAGGGGTCCCGGCCACTTGACCCACAGTAGCCGGTGGGACTAAAAACCCCCTTGAGAACCCCGACGGAGCCCACACTGACGACTGATGTGTCACGGGTCTCCACAATTAATACAGATGGGCCTTCCCTGGTCATCCCACTGGAACCGGGGGCCCACAGGACGTAGGGGGCGGCGCACAGGAGCTCGCCCCTTCTCCGAATACGACCTCTCTCTCACCATAGATCCGCCCTCGACTCGACCCCGACGAAGTTCACCCAAAAGCCGGCCAAACTGCTCCCGCAATTTCAAGGAGTATGCCCGAAGAGTCCGCTTAGGCCCCTGTTGATAGTTAAAGAACTGGGCACGAAGAGTGGCCACCGGGGTAGAGTCTCCATATAATCCGGACAGGAAATCGAAGATAGTTTTCGCAGTAGTTTTCCGTGTGGCTTCCGATGCAGCAAAAACTTCTCTTTTGGCTTCTCCTTCCAAAGACCCCAACACAAACTGTACTTTCTGTGATGCACTCTGTCCCTGTAATCCGGCCAGATATTCCGTCTGCGCCTTCCAATCATGCAAGCCCAACTCCGATCCTGGCCCTCCATAGCGCTGTGCCCAGGGAGCTCCCATAAAGATCGGCATGACTTTTGAGACAGGTGAAGGCCATCGTACCAAGGAGCTGTAAGGACTGCCATACCGAATGACCTCTGTTCTGTTGTTTGTGGAATTTACAGCCTGTCCACCACCACCAGCCTGTCCATCCAGGGCCCTATGGGCAATGCAATGCATTCATACGCTCTACACCCCAAAAACGCAAAGTGTCCATTTCACCATTAACTTAAGCGGCAAATGGGCGTCCATTTGGAGCAGAGATCCCTCCGAGTGCTTAAGCGTCGAATGGCAACTTAAATTAATAGGGATATTTCCATGAACTACCTAATTTCCCTTACTTTTGACAAGGAGCTGTAGGCAGACTGCCATGCCGAATGACCTCTGTTCTGTTGTTTGTGGAATTTACAGACTATCACACTGCTTGCAGTGCAGATTATGGGAAGGAGCCATCTTCTAAAAAGCACATGTGCCTCATCAATAGGTTTCTGTTGTGTAGTGGTCATCACATTCGCCTAACACGCGAAAGGTCCTCGGTTCGAAACCGAGCAGAAACAGCGGTTTGATTCTGACAGAAAATTTAAACTGTTTGCCACGCTAGGTGGGTGCAGCACTTATTTCCTTTATATGCTTTTTAATAAGCGTGCACCTAAAGATTTATGTCTGCAACCTGAAGACGTGTTTCCGTAGTGTAGTGGTTATCACGTTCGCCTCACACGCGAAAGGTCCCCTGTTCGAAAATGGGCGGAAAATGTGGGTGGTTTTGGAAAAAATTTCATATGCGATTTTCGGTTGAGCAGGTCAGTACACTTGCAGGGATGTTTGTGGTTTAATCTCTTTAGAAAAGGACAAAAATAAAACAAATGACCATTGAGGTTTCCTGTACAGTAATAAAAGATGTTTGGTCGGACAAAAAAATTAGCAGCTTTTTGCCATGTTAAAAACACTGGGCAGTCTATAGTTTCAGTCGCTTTTGAACAAGCATACGCTAGAAGAGGTGGGACTGACATGTAAATCAAGTTTCCGTAGTGTAGTGGTTATCACGTTCGCTTTACACGCGAAAGGTCCTCAGTTCAAAACTGGGCGGAAACAAGTGGAGGCATGTTAAATATAAATGCTGCAATTCGCTACAAAACCTTTACTTTTGAGACAGGTGAAGGCCATCGTACCAAGGAGCTGTAGGCAGATTGCCATGCCGAATAACCTCTGTTCTGTTGTTTGTGGAATTTACAGACTGTCACACTACTTGCAGAGCAGATTATGGGAAGGAGCCATGTTCTAAAAAGCACATCCGTCTCGTCAATAGGTTTCTGTAGTGTAGTGGTCATCACATTCGCCTAACACGCGAAAGGTCCTTGGTTTGAAACCGAGCAGAAACAGTGGTTGGGTTCTGACAGAAAATTTAAACTGTTTGCCACGCTAGGTGAGTGTAGCGCTCATTTCCTTTATACGCTTTTTAACAAGCGTGCACCTAAAGATTTATGTCTGCAACCTGAAGACGTGTTTCCGTAGTGTAGAGGTTATCACGTTCGACTCACACGTGAAAGGTCCCCAGTTTGGTCTGCCAACAAAATTAGCAGCTTTTTGCCATGTTTAAAACACTGGGCAGTCTATAGTTTCAGTCGCTTTTGAACAAGCGTACACTAGAAGTGGTGGGACTGACATCCAAATCAAGTTTCCGTAGTGTAGTGGTTATCACGTTCGCTTTACACGCGAAAGGTCCTCAGTTCAAAACTGGGTGGAAACAAGTAAGTGGAGGCATGTTAAATATAAATGCTGCAATTCGCTACAAAACCCTTACTTTGGAGACAGGTGAAGGCCATCGTACCAAGGAGCTGTAGGCAGACTGCCATGCCGAATGACCTCTGTTCTGTTGTTTGTGGAATTCACAGACTGTCACACTGCTTGCAGAGCAGATTATGGGAAGGAGCCATCTTCTAAAAAGCACATGCTCCATAAATAGGTTTCTGTAGTGTAGTGGTCATCACGTTCGCCTAACACGCAAAAGGTGCGCGGGGTTCGAAACCGAGCAGAAACAGTGGTTGGATTCTGACAGAAAATTTAAACTGTTTGCCACGCTAGGTGGGTGCAGCGCTTATTTCCTTTATATGCTTTTTAATAAGCGTGCACCTAAAGATTTATGTCTGCAGCCAGACGTGTTTCTGTAGTGTAGTGGTTATCACTTTCGCTTCACACGCGAACGGTCCCCAGTTCGAAACTGGGTGGAAACTGTGGGTGGTTTTTGCAAAAATTTCGTATGCGATTTTCTGTTGAGCAGGTCAGTACACTTGCAGGGATGTTTGTGGTTTAATCTCTTTAGAAAAGGACAAAAATAAAACAAATGACCATTGAGGTTTCCTAGACAGTAATAAAAAATATTTGGTCTGCCAACAAAATTAGCAGCTTTTTGCCATGTTAAAAACACTGGGCAGTCTATAATTTCAGTTGCTTTTGAACAAGCGTACCCTAGAAGAGGTGGGACTGACGTCCAAATCAAGTTTCCGTAGTGTAGTGGTTATTGTTGTGGCAAATTCTCGATCTTTGGTTCAAGTCTTCAAAGTCTGGTTCAGGTCTCAGAAGAAATCTTTCAGAGTCGAAGTTTAAGGTCTCAGAAGAATAACTTTATTGAGCAGTTCAACAAAGTGAGATGACGGCCACTCATCTGACTTCACAAGGGCCCAGTGCTCAGGTCTTATACCTTTTTCTTATGGTTAAGTGTCCAATTAGCGCTCATACAGTTATCTTTTTCTACTTGCTCCTCCTTGACCTGTCACCATGATTAAAAACACCTGCATCGTTATTTTATTTTTTAATTGAGGCAACCTTCTTTGCGCATGCACATCCCCCCTTTGGGACTCTCTCTAGTCCCACCTTCAAACCGTTCTTACCCAGGGTGTGTCCTCATGAATAGATCTCTTTCTGTATTACCTATCAAAAATGGCCGATCTAGACCATCCAACTTTATCAATAAACCTTCATCATAAGGGTACACTCTGGAGGAATAGTAAGACCAAACATCTCCACCCCCAATTGGCTAGAGTGGAGTAAAAGATCTCACCTTCCTATCACATCATCAGTTTAAGGGGATGCATTACTTCAGGTTATCAAACATTCAATAACACAATCACAGTGTATGAACTTGAATTCCAGCAGCTGTCTCACGTTGCCAGAGGAACTGAGCAGGCGCTTCCGGTGGCCTGGAGTGCTATCTGGGTTGCTCCATCGTTGCCAGAGGTGCCCCAGTCCAGCCAGGGGCGCTATCTGGTGTTAGAGCAGACAGCGGGTTTTTAAACCACCAGTTGAGTCAGCTCGTGTTTCTTCAACAGACGATGACCGCGCTTGCAAATAATTCCTCTTTTGCACTTATAACTATATACATGTTCCAATGGTCTAATGCATGTAAGTTCTAAATTTCTTGACTTGTTACAGGAATATATTTAAAGTGTAAATAGTAACACTCTAACTAACTTCCTACTCTACCCATGCTCTAATTGTTCTAACTAGTTTTATCCCCGAATCAAAATACACAGTGGGGCTATCTCCCTATCTTGTCAAAAACAGAGTAAAAATATTATCAAAATCAAAAGTAATAAGGTACCCTTATTCCTTGCTTCTTCATCCAACCTCTCAAAGGAAGTCATCCAGTTCGTCCAAGCCTGGGCCAATCGGATATACTCCTGAGTTGGTGCATCCAATGTCAATGCCTGATGGTTTCACTGACACATTGATCATTTGTTTTGCAGCTGCACTAGCCAGCATGGATCTGAGAAAAGGCACAACACAGCAGAACAGCAAAAAGAAAACACCAATAGTCACTGCTATTATTATTCCCACCCTAATAAGGGGCAGTCATGGCCTAATGGTAACAGAGTTGGACTGCCCCAAAGGTTGCTGGTTCGATTCCAGTACCGGCAGGAATATGACTGAGGTGTCCTTGAGCAAGGCACCTAACCCCCAATCGCACCCCGGGTGCCACTCAAGGCTGCCTGCTGCTCCGGGTGTGTGTATTCACGTTTGCAGTGTGTGTGTGTTCACTACTCACTACTCTGCTCCTAATGTGTGTGCACTTACTTGGATGGGTTAAATGCAGGGGTAAAATTCCAAGTATGGTTTACCATACTTGGCCATCACGTGTCACTTTCACTTTCACTTCAATAAGCCATTCTTTCCATGATCCAAATATGGAATCAAACCAGTATCCCAAATTTCTGTCTCTCTCCGTATTCGCAGAAACCTCTTGTCTTAGGGCCTTCAACTTCTTCACAGCCTTAGTAAATGATCCATCTGGGACTGTGTTATTTGGGATGAAGGTACAACAATCAGATCCAAACATTAGACATACTTAGACATCTTTTTTCTGCCAGTAACCAGTTCAGGGCTTGTATGTTTTGCCATGTCATTCTGCTAGTGTATTTAAGTTGGTGACCTAAGGCAACAAGTGCTTGATCTGTATTATAATATATGCTGATTGTAATATATGTAATTAATCCATTCCATATTCGTATTTGGCGTTATCCATACAAATATTGATTCAAGTCCTGCTGCTGCCTTGTCTCTAGCTTTAAACTCATGTGGTATCCCTCTTGGCTGTAACCTGTCTATGATAACCAACATGTATCTTTTTACTCTTACAATGGGGTGGGGGCTATCATGTGGCCTTCATGTGATCTCCATATGTTGTTTGCATCTCTTGTCGCCCCCCTTTGCTGCCATAAATATATTTCAGGTGGTGTTGCTCTGGACTGCATTTGGGCAATACTTTCTACTGTGGGGAGAGGCTGGATCAGGACTTAGGGTGCCATTACAGCTAATTGGCATCCAGAGGCTTGTTTTCCATGCATATCAGCTGCAATGTTGCCTTTGATGACAAAGTCATTTTCTTTCTTATGGGCCTGGCATTTAATTATGGCCAATTTTGTAGGAAACATCATAGCTGTAATCAATTTAGTAATTTTGTCTCCATGTTGAATTGGGGTTCCATCACTCTTTTTAAATCCTCTTTGCTTCCACACCGCACCAAATAAGTGACATACGCCGTGGGCATATGCAGAATCAGTATAAATGTTGGCTGCTTTGTTTTTAGCCAATATGCAAGCTTCAGTTAGTGCTTTTAGTTTAGCCAATTGTGCTGAGCAAGGTTGCTCACAATGTTGACTTATCACAGGGGTAAAATATGCAGAATCAGTATAAATGTTGGCTGCTTTGTTTTTAGCCAATATGCAAGCTTCAGTAAGTGCTTTTAGTTTAGCCAATTGTGCGGAGCAAGGTTGCTCACAATGTTGACTTATCACAGGGGTAAAATTGTCTCCATCTTTTTGTACAACAGCAAAGCCAGCATGGTTACCTAAGTGGTCTCTAAAACATGAGCCATCCACAAAATAATCTACGTCTGGATCAACAATTGGTGTTGATTCCAAATCTGGTCTCAGACGAGTAAAAGCTAGAGAGACAGAAACACACTCACTAGGTGTTCCTTCCCCCTCCAGCGGGACAAAATTAGCTGGATTTGTTGTGGTACATCGCTTTATCGTGATATCAGGATAAGTTGTCAATGTAGAATATGCTAAGCATCTGGCCTGTGTCAAAACAAATCGTCCTTGTTCTAATAATTCAGCAGTCTTATGATGAGTGTAAATAGTGTTTAAATCCTTGAGGCATTCTAGTGTATACTGTTTACCTTGGTAAGTGAAGGAAAAAAGGTGTCTGCTTTCTTCTGCTAATGGAACGCTGAAAAATGCAGAGCAGAGGTCAATCACAGTGAAATAATTAGCAGCAGGTGGAACATTTGTCAATAGCGTATGCAGATTTGGAACCTCCGCTGGCCAATCTTCAACTACTTCATTAACTGCTCTTAGGTCATGCACTAACCTCCACTTTGACTTGTTGGCTTTTTCAACTGGTAAAATTGGGGTATTACAATAACTGATTGTCTCAATCAGTACTTCTGCCTCAACCAATCCATCAATTGTTGCCTTTATCCCTTCCACTGCTTCACGTTTTAATGGGTATTGTTGCTTTCTTGGTAATTGAACTCCTGGTTTAGTTGCAATTCTAATGGGGTTTGCTGATCTAACTAGGCCAACATCTGTGTCATGTTTTGACCATAACTGTACAGGCACTTGTTGTTCCATCTCTGAGATAAGTTCGTCCATTCTAGACTTCAGTTCGCTTTTCTCTACTGTCTCAACTATCAATTTTGGAATCCCTACCATTTTGGTTGTGCAGATGATTTTGAGATATGTCATATATTTTGTTTGAAAAATGAAAGGGTTATCAGTGGCTTACCAAAGCTTTCCTTCTACCTTTAACATCATTGGGCCTAGATCTTGTGCTTGACCCCCCTCATTTATAAATAATGTAACATGTGGTACTGAATCATCTACTCTAAACCAAGTATTAGTGAATTCACAGTGTTCAATTTGTAACGCTGCTCTCTCTGGTCCTAGAATTATGTAATTTGAAGTCAGACACACAGTCTGTCCTTTAGTTCCTCCTAACCACTCTTTTTCCATTTTTGGATCTCTAAGGGGATCATATCTCATTGTACAATGGAATTCGGTTTCTGGGGAAACTGGTTTCTGAAGTTGCTCTTTTATATACTGTATCTTCCCCATTTTTCAAGTGTGTCCCCTACTACCCAATCTATATTCCCTATCCAAAATATTTTTGTCTATTGTTCTTGTTGCTCAGCTCCACCCATTACTAACATCTGTTTTATACCTGTATTTTTTTTTATATATATATATATATATATATATATATATATATATATATATATATATATATATATATATATATATATATATATATATATCCCTTCAGGAGAGCACCATATCTGTAAGTTCAATTTGCATATAGCATCCCTACCCAACAAGTTGACTGGCGTTTGGTCAGACACTAGTATTGGAATCTTTATTTCAGAGTCTTTGACTTTTATGCTGACAGGGGCTGTCATTGGAATTAGCTGTGTCAGTCCCGAAAATCCCACTGTGTTGACGTATTTTCCAGACCTGGGTAGGTGAGAGGCATAATTTTGGCTCAACCATGTGAATGTTGCCCCTGTGTCAAGCATAATGGGTATTATCTTGTCCTCTATTTTAACCCGCAGCATAGGTTCTTGGTCAGCATTGGCAGCTGACTCCTCCCCGTAGGATTCTCTGGGCACCCCTAGTAACCTTGGTCTGGGCCACGCCATGGGTTGACTGGCCCTGATACTTGGTGTTGCTGATTCAAGGATCTCTGCTGCCAAGGTTGTTGCATCTGGCCTTGCATCTCATCTTGTGGCCATGGGTTCACTGGGCAATTTCTCTTGGTGTGTCCAGGTTGATCCATGTTCCTCTGTTGGTTGCTGTATGTCCTTCCTCTTCCTCTTCCTCTTCCCCTTCCTGGTGCTGACATTGCTCTGTTTCTGTTGTCTTGTTGTTCAGGAAGATAGATCACGATAGGTGCATTCGGTTGTTATGGGTTTTCCCACGTTGACTGGCACATTCTGACCCATGTTGACTGGAGCTTGCTGTATGACTTGTGGCGCTTGACTTGGTATGTTCACAGCAGCCATCACTGCAGACTGATCTTCAACTTCCTTTACTGCAGCCTGTACTTTCTTCTTCTTGTTAATCAGTTCATCCAGTTGTAGCTGAGTCAATTTTCTTTGAAGCTCTCTTTCTTGATTCTTCAGCTTTAGTTTATTCTTCCTGTACTGTTCCACTGCGTGAGCCACATGGTCACTGAACTCCTTTGATGTCTTTGAGGCCAACCCGACCACATCCTCCAGCTTGGCTTTTACAGAGGGAGGCATGGCGTCAATTATGGAGGATCTGAACAGTGCTGTTATCACTGGATCCCGTTCAGGGTATCTCTCCAGCTCTTGCTTCCACTTTCTTGACTGTCTTTGAACATAGGTGATTGGATTTTCCTCATCTCCTATTGGTTCCCCTTTCAGCATCTTCGGATCCATCTGAGTTTGATAATGTTCTCAAAGAGCCCGCCATAGTGCAGCTCTATGCCTGTCCAATGGTGTGGCATCCATCCTGGTCGAATTGACTGCAGCTCCAAGTCCAGAGGCTTTAAGGATTTCATTAGTCTTTGCACCTCCAACGCTCTTTGCCAGCAGGGCCTTGACATCTCCACTGGCTAGTATCTTTCCCATTGTCTCTTCTTCCAGCAGTCTGATCCATTTGCCAGCCCCTTCATGTAGGTCAGGGAGGCGGGCTATCAGTCCCTCCAGATCTTGTCCTGCCCATGGCACGTACTGTCCTTGATGTCCTTTGATCAGGATGGGGCATTGTAAGGGATCTTCTTCCAGTTGTTCCTCTTCATCTTTATATGGACTCAGTTTGCGTGCTGGTATCTCTCTCAAATTGTCTCCGCTCCTCCAGTGTGGTTCGCTTGGGGGTGCTTCTTCTAAAAGGAGGGTTCCAGACACATGCTTGTATTCCCTGTGTGGGCTGGCTGAATTAGATCTTCGTCTTTGATGTTCCCGAAGTCTCTGTTGGTCCCTTTCTATGGAGTCTCATAGGAGTCTTCGCATGGCTTCAACTTCTTGGTCGATCTGTTCTTTAGTTATCCGTATATCTCGTTCTATTTCTTCCCGGTCAAGTCTGGCTCGTTGTCTGTCAACCTCCACCTTCTTCCCCGTCTTTCCTCTGAGTTCCTGCAAAGCTTGACTTGCATGGAAATACGGGTTAGACAATGCAGGGCTTCCATGAGCGTCAATCAGGTGTTTGAGGTCTAAGGCACTTCCCTGACTCCCCTCACGGCTCACAGCATCCCATCTTGATAAAATTAGAGGGTCACTCATGTCTGCTCCTCTACAGTCCTGATTCACCTTTATTTCTTCTTCCTTCTCATTTTCAAAATTCACTTTGCCTTTTATAGCCACTGTTCCAGTCACTAGTGGGAGCTGTTTACCAGATTTTTTATCATCGTACCAAGGAGCTGTAGGCAGACTGCCATGCCGAATGACCTCTGTTCTGTTGTTTGTGGAATTTACAACCTGTCACACTGCTTGCAGAGCAGATTATGGGAACAGAGCCATCTTCTAAAAAGCACATGCGCCTCATCAATAGGTTTCTGTAGTGTAGTGGTCATCACGTTCGCCTAACACGTGAAAGATCCTCGGTTCGAAACCGAGCAGATACAGTGGTTGGATTCTGACAGAAAATTTAAACTGTTTGCCACTCTAGGTGGGTGCAGCGATCATTTCCTTTATATGCTTTTTTATAAGCGTGCACCTAAAGATTTATGTCTGCCACCTGAAGACGTGTTTCCGTAGTGTAGTGGTTATCACGTTCGCCTCACACGCGAAAGGTCCCCAGTTCGAAACTGGGCGGAAACTGTGGGTGGTTTTTGCAAAAATTTCATATGCGATTTTCTGTTGAGCAGGTCAGTACACTTGCAGGGATGCAGGCACATTTTCTGTCAAAATAAAACAAATGACCGTTGAGGTTTCCTGTACAGTAATAAAAAATGTTTGGTCTGCCAACAAAATTAGCAGCTTTTTGCCATGTTTAAAACACTGGGCAGTCTATAGTTTCAGTCGCTTTTGAACAAGCGTATCCTAGAAGAGGTGGGACTGATGTCCAAATCAAGTTTCCGTAGTGTAGTGGTTATCACGTTCGCTTTACACGCGACAGGTCCTCAGTTCAAAACTGGGTGGAAACAAGTGGAGGCATGTTAAATATAAATGCTGCAATTCGCTACAAAACCCTTACTTTTGAGACAGGTGAAGGCCATCGTACTAAGGAGCTGTAGGCAGATTGCCATGCCGAATAACCTCTGTTCTGTTGTTTGTGGAATTTACAAACTGTCACACTGCTTGCAGAGCAGATTATGGGAAGGAGCCATCTTCTAAAAAGCACATTCGCCATCAGTAGGTTTCTGTAGTGTAGTGTTCATCACGTTCGCCTAACACGCGAAAGGTCCTCGGTTCGAAACCGAGCAGAAACAGTGGTTGGATTCTGACAGAAAATTTAAACTGTTTGCCACTCTAGGTGGGTGGAGTCATCATTTCCTTTATATTCTTTTTAATAAGCGTGCACCTAAAGATTTATATCTGCAACCTGAAGACGTGTTTCCGTAGTGTAGTGGTTATCACGTTCGCCTCACCCGCGAAAGGTCCCCAGTTCGAAACTGGGCGGAAACTGTGAGTGGTTTTTGCAAAAATTTCGTATGCGATTTTCTGTTGAGCAGGTCAGTACACTTGCAGGGATATTTGTGGTTTAATCTCTTTAGAAAAGGACAAAAATAAAACAAATGACCATTGAGGTTTCCTGTACAGTAATATAAAATGTTCGGTCTGCCAACAAAATTAGCAGCATTTTGCCATGTTAAAAACACTGGGCAGTCTATAGTTTCAGTCGCTTTTGAACAAGCGTACGCTAGAAGCGGTGGGACTAATGTCCAAATCAAGTTTCCGTAGTGTAGTGGTTATCACGTTTGCTTTACACGCGAAAGGTCCTCAGTTCAAAACTGGGCGGAAACAAGTGGAGGCATTTTAAATGTAATGCTCCAATTCGCTACAAAACCCTTGCTTTTGAGACAGGTGAAGGCCATCGTACCAAGGAGCTGTAGGCAGACTGCCATGCCGAATGACCTCTGTTCTGTTGTTTGTGGAATTCACAGACTGTCACACTGCTTGCAGAGCAGATTATAGGAAGGAGCCATCTTCTAAAAAGCACATGTGCCTCATCAATATGTTTCTGTAGTGTAGTGGTCATCGCGTTCGCCTAACACGCGAAAGGTCCTCGGTTCGAAACCGAGCAGAAACAGTGGTTGGATTCTGACAGAAAATTTTAACTGTTTGCCACGCTAGGTGGGTGCAGCGATCATTTCCTTTATATGCTTTTTAATAAGCGTGCACCTAAAGATTTATGTCTGCAACCAGAAGACGTGTTTCTGTAGTGTAGTGGTTATGACGTTCGCCTCACACGCAAAAGGTCCCCAGTTTGAAACTGTGCGGAAACTGTGGGTGGTTTTTGCAAAAAGTTCGTATGCGATTTTCTGTTGAGCAGGTCAGTACACTTGCAGGGATGTTTGTGGTTTAATCTCTTTAGAAAAGGACAAAAATAAAACAAATGACCATTGAGGTTTCCTGTACAGTAATATAAAAGGTTTTGAGGTTTCCTGTACAGTAATATAAGATGTTCAGTCTGCCGCTAGCAGCTTTTTGCCATGTTAAAAACACTGGGCAGTCTATAGTTTCAGTCGCTTTTGAACAAGCGTACCCTAGAAGCGGTGGGACTGACTTGCAAATCAAGTTTCCGTAGTGTAGTGGTTATCACGTTTGCTTTACACGCGAAAGGTCCTCAGTTCAAAACTGGGCGGAAACAAGTGGATGCATTTTAAATATAAATGCTGCAATTCGCTACAAAACCCTTACTTTTGAGACAGGTGAAGGCCATCGTACCAAGGAGCTGTAGGCAGACTGCCATGCCGAATTACCTATGTTCTGTTGTTTGTGGAATTCACAGACTGTCACATTCCTTGCAGAGCAGATTATGGGAAGGAGCCATCTACTAAAAAGCACATACCATGATATCACGTTCGTTTTACACGCAAAGGTCTTCAGTTCAAAACTGGGCGGAAACAAGTGGAGGCATGTTAAATATAAATGCTGCAATTCGATACAAACCGAGCAGAAACAGTGGTTGGGTTCTGACAGAAAATTTATACTGTTTGCCACACTAGGTGAGTGTAGCGCTCATTTCCTTTATACGCTTTTTAACAAGCGTGCACCTAAAGATTTATGTCTGCCACCTGAAGACGTGTTTCCGTAGTGTAGAGGTTATCACGTTCGCTTCACACGCGAAAGGTCCCCAGTTCGAAACTGGGCGGAAACAGTGGGTGGTTTTTGCAAAAATTTCGTATGCGATTTTCTGTTGAGCAGGTCAGTACACTTGCAGGGATGTTTGTGGTTTAATCTCTTAGAAAAAGACAAAAATAAAACAAATGACCATTGAGGTTTCCTGTACAGTAATATAAAATGTTCGGTCTGCCAACAAAATTAGCAGCTTTTTGCCATGTTAAAAACACTGGGCAGTCTATAGTTTCAGTCGCTTTTGAACAAGCGTACGCTAGAAGCGGTGGGACTGACGTCCAAATCAAGTTTCCGTAGTGTAGTGGTTATCACATTTGCTTTACACATGAAAGGTCCTCAGTTCAAAACTGGGCGGAAACAAGTGGATGCATTTTAAATATAAATGCTGCAATTCGCTACAATACCCTTACTTTTGAGACAGGTGAAGGCCATCGAAGGCCACCTGCACCTCATCAATAGGTTTCTGTAGTGTATTGGTCATCACGTTCGCCTAACACGCGAAAGGTCTTCGGTTCGAAACCGAGCAGAAAAAGTGGTTGGATTCTGACAGAAAATTTAAACTGTTTGCCACACTAGGTGGGTGCAGCGCTCATTTCCTTTATATGCTTTTAATAAGCGTGCACCTAAAGATTTATGTCTGCAGCCTGAAGACTTGTTTCCGTAGTGAAGTGGTTATCACGTTTGCCTCACACGCGAATGGTCCCCAGTTCGAAACTGTGGGTGTTTTTTGCAAAAATTACGTATGCGATTTTCTTTTGAGCAGGTCAGTACACTTGCAGGGATGTTTGTAGTTTAATCTCTTTAAAAAAGGACAAAAATAAAACAAATGACCATTGAGGTTTCCTAAACAGTAATATAAACTGTTCGGTCTGCCAACAAAATTAGCAGCTTTTTCCCATGTTAAAAACACTGGGCAGTCTATAGTTTCAGTCGCTTTTGAACAAGCGTACGCTAGAAGAGGTTGGAATGAGATCCAAACCAAGTTTCCGTAGTGTAGTGGTTATCACGTTCGCTTTACAGGCGAAAGGTCCTCAGTTCAAAATTGGGTGGAAACAAGTGGAGGGATTTTAAATATAAATGCTGCAATTCGCTACAAAACCCTTACTTTTAAGACAGGTGAAGGCCATCATACCAAGGAGCTGTAGGCAGACTGCCATGCCGAATGACACTAGGTGGGTGCCGAATGACCTCTGTTCTGTTGTTTGTGGAATTTACAGACTGTCACACTGCTTGCAGGGCAGATTATGGGAAGGAGCCATCTTCTAAAAAGCACATTCGTCTCGTCAATAGGTTTCTGTAGTGTAGTGGTCATCACATTCGCCTAACACGCGAAAGGTCCTCGGTTCGTAAACCGAGCAGAAACAGTGGTTGGATTCTGACAGAAAATGTAAACTCTTTGCAACGCTAGGTGGGTGCAGCGCTCATTTCCTTTATATGCTTTTTAATAAGCGTGCACCTAAAGATTTATGTCTGCTACCTGAAGACGTGTTTGTAGTGTAGTGGTTATCACGTTCGCCTCACACGCGAAAAGTCCCCAGTTCGAAACTGGGCGGAAACTGTGGGTGATTTTTGCAAAAATTTCGTATGCGATTTTCTGTTGAGCAGGTCAGTACACTTGCAGGGATGTTTGTAGTTTAATCTCTTAGAAAAGGACAAAAATAAAACAAATGACCATTGAAGTTTCCTGTACAGTAATATAAAATGTTCGGTCTGCCAACAAAATTAGCAGCTTTTTGCCCTGTTAAAAACACTGGGCAGTCTATAGTTCCAGTCGCTTTTGAACAAGCATACCCTAGAAGCGGTGGGACTGATGTTCAAATCAAGTTTCCGTAGTGTAGTGGTTATCACGTTTGCTTTACACGCGAAAGGTCCTCAGTTCAAAACTGGGCGGAAACAAGTGGATGCATTTTAAATATAAATGCTGCAATTCGCTACAAAACCCTTACTTTTGAGACAGGTGAAGGCCATCGTACCAAGGAGCTGTAGGCAGACTGCCATGGCGAATGACCTCTGTTCTGTTGTTTGTGGAATTCACAGACTGTCACACTGCTTGCAGAGCAGATTATGGGAAGGAGCCATCTTCTAAAAAGCACATGTGCCTCATCAATAGGTTTCTGTAGTGTAGTGTTCATCACGTTGGCCTAACACGCGAAAGGTCCTCGGTTCGAAACCGAGCAGAAACAGTGGTTGGATTCTGACAGAAATTTTTAACTGCTTGCAACGCTAGGTAGTAGCAGCGCTCATTTCCTTTATATGCTTTTTAAGAAGCGTGGACCTAAAGATTTATGTCTGCCACATGAAGACGTGTTTCCGTAGTGTAGTGGTTATCACGTTCGCCTCACACGCGAAAGGTCCCCAGTTCGAAACTGGGCGGAAACTTTGGGTGGTTTTTGCAAAAATTTCGTATGCGATTTTCTGTTGAGCAGGTCAGTACACTTGCAGGGATGTTTGTGGTTTAATCTCTTTAGAAAAGGACAAAAATAAAACAAATGACCATTGAGGTTTCCTGTATAGTAATAAAAAATGTTTGGTCTGCCAACAAAATTAGCAGCTTTTTGCCATGTTAAAAACACTGGGCAGTCTATAGTTTCAGTCGCTTTTGAACAAGCGTACGCTAGAAGCGGTGGGACTGACGTCCAAATCAAGTTTCCGTAGTGTAGTGGTTATCACATTTGCTTTACACATGAAAGGTCCTCAGTTCAAAACTGGGCGGAAACAAGTGGATGCATTTTAAATATAAATGCTGCAATTCGCTACAATACCCTTACTTTTGAGACAGGTGAAGGCCATCGAAGGCCACTTGCACCTCATCAATAGGTTTCTGTAGTGTATTGGTCATCACGTTCGCCTAACACGCGAAAGGTCTTCGGTTCGAAACCGAGCAGAAAAAGTGGTTGGATTCTGACAGAAAATTTAAACTGTTTGCCACACTAGGTGGGTGCAGCGCTCATTTCCTTTATATGCTTTTAATAAGCGTGCACCTAAAGATTTATGTCTGCAGCCTGAAGACTTGTTTCCGTAGTGAAGTGGTTATCACGTTTGCCTCACACGCGAATGGTCCCCAGTTCGAAACTGTGGGTGTTTTTTGCAAAAATTACGTATGCGATTTTCTTTTGAGCAGGTCAGTACACTTGCAGGGATGTTTGTAGTTTAATCTCTTTAAAAAAGGACAAAAATAAAACAAATGACCATTGAGGTTTCCTAAACAGTAATATAAACTGTTCGGTCTGCCAACAAAATTAGCAGCTTTTTGCCATGTTAAAAACACTGGGCAGTCTATAGTTTCAGTCGCTTTTGAACAAGCGTACGCTAGAAGAGGTTGGAATGAGATCCAAACCAAGTTTCCGTAGTGTAGTGGTTATCACGTTCGCTTTACAGGCGAAAGGTCCTCAGTTCAAAATTGGGTGGAAACAAGTGGAGGGATTTTAAATATAAATGCTGCAATTCGCTACAAAACCCTTACTTTTAAGACAGGTGAAGGCCATCATACCAAGGAGCTGTAGGCAGACTGCCATGCCGAATGACACTAGGTGGGTGCCGAATGACCTCTGTTCTGTTGTTTGTGGAATTTACAGACTGTCACACTGCTTGCAGGGCAGATTATGGGAAGGAGCCATCTTCTAAAAAGCACATTCGTCTCGTCAATAGGTTTCTGTAGTGTAGTGGTCATCACATTCGCCTAACACGCGAAAGGTCCTCGGTTCGTAAACCGAGCAGAAACAGTGGTTGGATTCTGACAGAAAATGTAAACTCTTTGCAACGCTAGGTGGGTGCAGCGCTCATTTCCTTTATATGCTTTTTAATAAGCGTGCACCTAAAGATTTATGTCTGCTACCTGAAGACGTGTTTGTAGTGTAGTGGTTATCACGTTCGCCTCACACGCGAAAAGTCCCCAGTTCGAAACTGGGCGGAAACTGTGGGTGATTTTTGCAAAAATTTCGTATGCGATTTTCTGTTGAGCAGGTCAGTACACTTGCAGGGATGTTTGTGGTTTAATCTCTTAGAAAAGGACAAAAATAAAACAAATGACCATTGAAGTTTCCTGTACAGTAATATAAAATGTTCGGTCTGCCAACAAAATTAGCAGCTTTTTGCCCTGTTAAAAACACTGGGCAGTCTATAGTTCCAGTCGCTTTTGAACAAGCATACCCTAGAAGCGGTGGGACTGATGTTCAAATCAAGTTTCCGTAGTGTAGTGGTTATCACGTTTGCTTTACACGCGAAAGGTCCTCAGTTCAAAACTGGGCGGAAACAAGTGGATGCATTTTAAATATAAATGCTGCAATTCGCTACAAAACCCTTACTTTTGAGACAGGTGAAGGCCATCGTACCAAGGAGCTGTAGGCAGACTGCCATGGCGAATGACCTCTGTTCTGTTGTTTGTGGAATTCACAGACTGTCACACTGCTTGCAGAGCAGATTATGGGAAGGAGCCATCTTCTAAAAAGCACATGTGCCTCATCAATAGGTTTCTGTAGTGTAGTGTTTATCACATTGGCCTAACACGCGAAAGGTCCTCGGTTCGAAACCGAGCAGAAACAGTGGTTGGATTCTGACAGAAATTTTTAACTGCTTGCAACGCTAGGTAGTAGCAGCGCTCATTTCCTTTATATGCTTTTTAAGAAGCGTGGACCTAAAGATTTATGTCTGCCACATGAAGACGTGTTTCCGTAGTGTAGTGGTTATCACGTTCGCCTCACACGCGAAAGGTCCCCAGTTCGAAACTGGGCGGAAACTTTGGGTGGTTTTTGCAAAAATTTCGTATGCGATTTTCTGTTGAGCAGGTCAGTACACTTGCAGGGATGTTTGTGGTTTAATCTCTTTAGAAAAGGACAAAAATAAAACAAATGACCATTGAGGTTTCCTGTATAGTAATAAAAAATGTTTGGTCTGCCAACAAAATTAGCAGCTTTTTGCCATGTTAAAAACACTGGGCAGTCTATAGTTTCAGTCGCTTTTGAACAAGCGTACGCTAGAAGCGGTGGGACTGACGTCCAAATCAAGTTTCCGTAGTGTAGTGGTTATCACATTGGCCTAACACGCGAAAGGTCCTCGGTTCGAAACCGAGCAGAAACAGTGGTTGGATTCTGACAGAAATTTTTAACTGCTTGCAACGCTAGGTAGTAGCAGCGCTCATTTCCTTTATATGCTTTTTAAGAAGCGTGGACCTAAAGATTTATGTCTGCCACATGAAGACGTGTTTCCGTAGTGTAGTGGTTATCACGTTCGCCTCACACGCGAAAGGTCCCCAGTTCGAAACTGGGCGGAAACTTTGGGTGGTTTTTGCAAAAATTTCGTATGCGATTTTCTGTTGAGCAGGTCAGTACACTTGCAGGGATGTTTGTGGTTTAATCTCTTTAGAAAAGGACAAAAATAAAACAAATGACCATTGAGGTTTCCTGTATAGTAATAAAAAATGTTTGGTCTGCCAACAAAATTAGCAGCTTTTTGCCATGTTAAAAACACTGGGCAGTCTATAGTTTCAGTCGCTTTTGAACAAGCGTACGCTAGAAGCGGTGGGACTGACGTCCAAATCAAGTTTCCGTAGTGTAGTGGTTATCACATTTGCTTTACACATGAAAGGTCCTCAGTTCAAAACTGGGCGGAAACAAGTGGATGCATTTTAAATATAAATGCTGCAATTCGCTACAATACCCTTACTTTTGAGACAGGTGAAGGCCATCGAAGGCCACCTGCACCTCATCAATAGGTTTCTGTAGTGTATTGGTCATCACGTTCGCCTAACACGCGAAAGGTCTTCGGTTCGAAACCGAGCAGAAAAAGTGGTTGGATTCTGACAGAAAATTTAAACTGTTTGCCACACTAGGTGGGTGCAGCGCTCATTTCCTTTATATGCTTTTAATAAGCGTGCACCTAAAGATTTATGTCTGCAGCCTGAAGACTTGTTTCCGTAGTGAAGTGGTTATCACGTTTGCCTCACACGCGAATGGTCCCCAGTTCGAAACTGTGGGTGTTTTTTGCAAAAATTACGTATGCGATTTTCTTTTGAGCAGGTCAGTACACTTGCAGGGATGTTTGTAGTTTAATCTCTTTAAAAAAGGACAAAAATAAAACAAATGACCATTGAGGTTTCCTAAACAGTAATATAAACTGTTCGGTCTGCCAACAAAATTAGCAGCTTTTTGCCATGTTAAAAACACTGGGCAGTCTATAGTTTCAGTCGCTTTTGAACAAGCGTACGCTAGAAGAGGTTGGAATGAGATCCAAACCAAGTTTCCGTAGTGTAGTGGTTATCACGTTCGCTTTACAGGCGAAAGGTCCTCAGTTCAAAATTGGGTGGAAACAAGTGGAGGGATTTTAAATATAAATGCTGCAATTCGCTACAAAACCCTTACTTTTAAGACAGGTGAAGGCCATCATACCAAGGAGCTGTAGGCAGACTGCCATGCCGAATGATACTAGGTGGGTGCCGAATGACCTTTGTTCTGTTGTTTGTGGAATTTACAGACTGTCACACTGCTTGCAGGGCAGATTATGGGAAGGAGCCATCTTCTAAAAAGCACATTCGTCTCGTCAATAGGTTTCTGTAGTGTAGTGGTCATCACATTCGCCTAACACGCGAAAGGTCCTCGGTTCGTAAACCGAGCAGAAACAGTGGTTGGATTCTGACAGAAAATGTAAACTCTTTGCAACGCTAGGTGGGTGCAGCGCTCATTTCCTTTATATGCTTTTTAATAAGCGTGCACCTAAAGATTTATGTCTGCTACCTGAAGACGTGTTTGTAGTGTAGTGGTTATCACGTTCGCCTCACACGCGAAAAGTCCCTAGTTCGAAACTGGGCGGAAACTGTGGGTGATTTTTGCAAAAATTTCGTATGCGATTTTCTGTTGAGCAGGTCAGTACACTTGCAGGGATGTTTGTGGTTTAATCTCTTAGAAAAGGACAAAAATAAAACAAATGACCATTGAAGTTTCCTGTACAGTAATATAAAATGTTCGGTCTGCCAACAAAATTAGCAGCTTTTTGCCCTGTTAAAAACACTGGGCAGTCTATAGTTCCAGTCGCTTTTGAACAAGCATACCCTAGAAGCGGTGGGACTGATGTTCAAATCAAGTTTCCGTAGTGTAGTGGTTATCACGTTTGCTTTACACGCGAAAGGTCCTCAGTTCAAAACTGGGCGGAAACAAGTGGATGCATTTTAAATATAAATGCTGCAATTCGCTACAAAACCCTTACTTTTGAGACAGGTGAAGGCCATCGTACCAAGGAGCTGTAGGCAGACTGCCATGGCGAATGACCTCTGTTCTGTTGTTTGTGGAATTCACAGACTGTCACACTGCTTGCAGAGCAGATTATGGGAAGGAGCCATCTTCTAAAAAGCACATGTGCCTCATCAATAGGTTTCTGTAGTGTAGTGTTTATCACGTTGGCCTAACACGCGAAAGGTCCTCGGTTCGAAACCGAGCAGAAACAGTGGTTGGATTCTGACAGAAATTTTTAACTGCTTGCAACGCTAGGTAGTAGCAGCGCTCATTTCCTTTATATGCTTTTTAATAAACGTGGACCTAAAGATTTATGTCTGCCACATGAAGACGTAGTGTAGTGGTTATCACGTTCGCCTCACACGCGAAAGGTCCCCAGTTCGAAACTGGGCGGAAACTTTGGGTGGTTTTTGCAAAAATTTCGTATGCGATTTTCTGTTGAGCAGGTCAGTACACTTGCAGGGATGTTTGTGGTTTAATCTCTTTAGAAAAGGACAAAAATAAAACAAATGACCATTGAGGTTTCCTGTATAGTAATAAAAAATGTTTGGTCTGCCAACAAAATTAGCAGCTTTTTGCCATGTTTAAAAAACTGGGCAGTCTATAGTTTCAGTCGCTTTTGAACAAGCGTACCCTAGAAGAGGTGGGACTGACGTCCAAATCAAGTTTACGTAGTGTAGTGGTTATCACGTTGGCTTTACACGCGACAGGTCCTCAGTTCAAAACTGGGTGGAAACAAGTGGAGGCATGTTAAATATAAATACTGCAATTCGCTACAAAACCCTTACTTTTGAGACAGGTGAAGGCCATCGTACCAAGGAGCTGTAGGCAGATTGCCATGCCGAATAACCTCTGTTCTGTTGTTTGTGGAATTTACAAACTGTCACACTGCTTGCAGAGCAGATTATGGGAAGGAGCCATCTTCTAAAAACTACATGCTCCATCAATAGGTTTCTGTAGTGTAGTGGTCATCACGATCGCCTAACACGCGAAAGGTCCTCGGTTTCCAAACTGAGCAGAAACAGTGGTTAGATTCTGACAGAAAATTTAAACTGTTTGCCACGCTAGGTGGATGAAGCGCTCATTTCCTTTATATGCTTTTTAATAATTGTGCACCTAAAGATTTATGTCTGCAACCTGAAGACGTGTTTGTAGTGTAGTGGTTATCACGTTCGCCTCACACGCGAAAAGTCCCCAGTTCGAAACTGGGCGGAAAATGTGGGTGGTTTTTGCAAAAATTTCATATGCGATTTTCTGTTGAGCAGGTCAGTACACTTGCAGGGATGCAGGAACATTTTCTGTCAAAAATAAAACAAATGACCGTTGAGGTTTCCTGTACAGTAATAAAAAATGTTTGGTCTGCCAACAAAATTAGCAGCTTTTTGCCATGTTTAAAACACTGGGCAGTCTATAGTTTCAGTCGCTTTTGAACAAGCGTACCCTAGAAGAGGTGGGACTGGCGTCCAAATCAAGTTTCCGTAGTGTAGTGGTTATCACGTTCGCTTTACACGCGACAGGTCCTCAGTTCAAAACTGGGTGGGAACAAGTGGAGGCATGTTAAATATAAATGATGCAATTCGCTACAAAACCCTTACGCCCTTTAGGCCACCGGGTTAGGGAAGGGGTCCGCGGACAGCTTAAAAGGTAGTCCGTGGTAGGAGGTTAGTGGACCCCTGCGCGACGCCCCCTAGGTGATTTTTGGGGGACCGGCCGACGGTGCCGGGCTACGGGCGTCGGCCACAGGGGGTGACTCGCCGACCGCCCTCAGTCGATTCGACGCAGCCTGACAGCCTGCTTGACCACGAACGGCCCGTCCGTCCACGGCCAATCTAAGTGACGGCCCGTGGCCCCGCCCAGTGACCACGGACAGCCTATTCGTCCCACTGACAGCCTGTTTGACCACGAACGGCCCGTCTGTCCACGGCCAATCTAAGTGACCACGGACAGCCTATTCATCCCCCTAACCGCCTGTGTGACCACGAACAGCCTATTCATCCCACTGTGCACCTATGTGACCACGAACGGCCTATTCATCCCACTGACCGCCTGTGTGGCCACGAATGGCCTATGTGTCCCATCAGAAGAATTATGCATTATTAGACTTA
This sequence comes from Siphateles boraxobius, assembly GCF_051911475.1. NCBI lineage: Eukaryota > Metazoa > Chordata > Actinopteri > Cypriniformes > Leuciscidae > Siphateles > Siphateles boraxobius. The sequence continues at coordinate 1,365,116 of NW_027508844.1, forward strand.
AAATGGCATGTCCAGGGACAGCTTACAGGGACTCTGTCAAATAAGTTACAGGTGGGCAAAGTAAGGGCCCACCTGTAACTTATTTGACGGGGTCCAAATAGGCTGTCCGTGGTCAATGCATTAACAGGTCATATTTCATAATTACAGTGGTTTTATGAGGTGAAACCTACTCTACACCACACAGGGGACACAATACAACACACTGATGTACATTAAAGCTATTAATTATGCATAATTAGCCTAAATATGGACTGTCCATGAACAGCCTATTTGGACCCTATCGAATAAGCTACAGGTGGGATGCTGTTTTTAACTTAGACATTTTCAGCGGGTGAATCCCCGTAATGATTAGGCGATTTCATCACATGTGGTGAAGTCCCACCTGCAACTTATTTGACGGGGTCCAAATAGGCTGTCCGTGGTCAATGCATTAACAGGTCATATTTCATAATTACAGTGGTTTTATGAGGTGAAACCTACTGTACACCACACAGGGGACACAATACAACACACTGATGTACAGTAAAGCTATTAATTATGCATAATTAGCCTAAATATGGACTGTCCATGAACAGCCTATTTGGACCCTGTCGAATAAGTTACAGGTGGGCAAAGTAAGGGCCCACCTGTAACTTATTTGACGGGGTCCAAATAGGCTGTCCGTGGTCAATGCATTAATAGGTCATATTTCATAATTACAATGGTTTTATTAGGTAAAAACTAATGTACACTAGACAGGGGCCACAATACAACACACTGATGTACATCAAAGCTATCAATTATGCATAATTAGCCTAAAAATGGACTGTCCACGAACAGCCTATTTGGACCCTGTCAAATAAGTTACAGGTGGGCAAATTAAGGGCCCACTGTAGCCTAAAAATGGACTGTCCACAGACAGCCTATTTGGACCCTGTCAAATAAGTTACAGGTGGGCAAAGTAAGGGCCCACCTGTAACTTATTTGACGGGGTCCAAATAGGCTGTCCGTGGTCAATGCATTAATAGGTCATATCTCATAATTACAATGGTTTTATGTGGTCAAACCTACTGTAAACCACACTGGGGACACACTACAGCACACTGATGTACATTAAAGCTATTAATTATGCATAATTAGCCTAAATATGGACTGTCCATGAACAGCCTATTTGGACCCTGTCGAATAAGCTACAGGTGGGATGCTGTTTTTAACTTAGACATTTTCAGCGGGTGAATCCCCGTAATGATTAGGCGATTTCATCACATGTGGTGAAGTCCCACCTGCAACTTATTTGACGGGGCCCAAATAGGCTGTCCGTGGTCAATGCATTAACAGGTCATATTTCATAATTACAGAGGTTTTATGAGGTGAAACCTACTGTACACCACACAGGGGACACAATACAACACACTGATGTACATTAAAGCTAATAATTATGCATAATTAGCCTAAAAATGGACTGTCCACGGACAGCATTTAGGGCACCCGTCAAATAGGTTACAGATGGGATGCTGTTTTTGACTGTAACGCACTTAACGGGGTACTACGGACCCCAGTCTTTGCGGACCGTCTGAGGGGACCCTGAGGGGCCACAGATTTCAAATCGGAGCCATTCGGAGCTATTGGGACCGTTGCGTGGGGATGTCCACCAAGCGCCTATGAAAATGAATGGGATAAGTTGCACGTGTCAGTGGCTCCCGCGCGGCCCCCAGGGGTCCGAGGGGCCCCAAACTCTACAAAAAGTTGCGTCACGTGGCCCTCTGCGACAGACAGAGCGGGCTAGGTCGAGACATGCCAAGTTTATTGTTAGCTATTTTTTATGCACCTCTCTGTCTCCCATTGATCTCTATGGGAGCATGTGTCTGCAAGGGTTAATTCAGCAGTTAGGATTAGACGGCCTACTAGGCTCAGGAAGCATCTAGAGCCACGATACTCTGGGGCCCGATTCGGGGGCCCGTGGCGGTCGTCCGTGACCAATCTCGAGGTCCTGCGACCTTTTGACCCATTAGGGCGACTGTTTACTTGACGTACCACGTGCAACTTATTCCATGGGGCTGTTGGTGGCAAATTAGCGCGAAAAAAGGTCAGAGGGACGCGGAACTCTAGAACCCGTCCCCGGGGCCCGTGACGAGACCCGCGTGTCGGTTTCGGGCCGATCGGGCGTTTCCTTCAAAGCGTTTGGCTGAAACACATACTTGGAACCGATCTAGAACCACCAAGCCCGTGATCTAGAACCGGGGGCCCCCGGACCACAGCCGTGCCGAATTTGGGGCCGCTGCGACCTTTCGACCCCTTTTGGCCCCTGTTTTTTTGACGTCCCACGTGCAACTTATTCCATGGGGCTGTTGGTGGCCAATTAGCGTGAAAAAAGGTCAGAGGGACGCGGAACTCTAGACCCCTTCCCAGGGGCCCGTGACGAGACGCATACGTCAGTTTCGGGCCGATCGGACCTTTCTGTCCACCCTTCACCGAGCACATGGTCCAATTAATGGCAGCCCTCTTGCACACACAGAAAGACATATGCTCAGTAGGACCAAAAGTGAGGAGATTTTTGCACAAAAAAATGATACACTTGGAACCGATCTAGAACCCTGCTATCCAGGATCTAGAACCGGGGGCCCCTCGACTACCAGGGCGTAGAATTTGGAGGCGGTGCGACCTTTCGACCCCTGTATTTCCGCCCTCCCACGTGCAACTTATTCAGTTTAAACTTCACAGGCGCTTCCAGGTCAAGGGGGGCTTTTTACGGCCAAACGAGCAGTTTTGGGCACGGAACTCTAGAACCCGTCCCCGGGGCCCGTGAAGGGACGCATATGTCAGTTTCGGGCCGATCGGGCGTTTCCTTCGAACCGTTTTGTTGAAGCACATACTTAGAACCGATCTAGAACCACCAAACCCGTGATCTAGAACCGGGGGCCCCCGGACTACCGCTGTGCCGAATTTGGGGCCGCTGCGACCTTTCGACCCCTTTTGGCCCCTTTTTATTTGACGTCCCACGTGCAACTTATTCCATGGGGCTGTTGGTGGCCAATTAGCGCGAAAAAAGGTCAGAGGGACGCGGAACTCTAGAACCCGTCCCAGGGGCCCGTGACGGGACGCATACGTCAGTTTCGGGCCGATCGGACCTTTCTGTCACACGTCCACCAAACACCTGTGAAAATGAATGGGATAAGTCACACGTGTCAGTGGCCCCTGTTCGGCCCCCGGAGGTCCCACGGGCCCCAAACACTGCGTGCCGGGCCCCCTCGGGCCTCCGAACGACATATCAGGAGGACGAGTCTCTAGAACTCAGGGCTAATTTTTTTTCCACATTTGTTCAAGTTTCTCTTCAAAGGCCACTTGCACTCATAGTCAGCTCATAGACTGGAATTCCCTCTTGATGGGTCAAACTGAAAACACACTCGGAACCGATCTAGAACCACCAAACCCGGGATCTAGAACCGGGGGCCCCCGAACACCCACCGCGTCGAGTTTGGGGCCGCTGCGACCTTTCGACCCCTTTTGGCCCCTGTTTTTTTGACGTCCCACGTGCAACTTATTCCATGGGGCTGTTGGTGGCCAAATAGCGCGAAAAAATGTCAGAGGGACGCGGAACTCTAGAACCCGTCCCAGGGGCCCGTGACGGGACGCATACGTCAGTTTCGGGCCGATCGGGCGTTTCCTTCGAACCGTTTTGCTGAAACACATATTTGGAACCGATCTAGAACCACCAAATGGGGAGGAGCCATCTTCTGAAAAGCACATGTGCCTCATCAATAGGTTTCTGTAGTGTAGTGGTCATCACGTTCGCCTAACACGCGAAAGGTCCTCGGTTCGAAACCGAGCAGAAACAGTGGTTGGATTCTGACAGAAAATTTTAACTGTTTGCCACGCTAGGTGGGTGCAGCGATCATTTCCTTTATATGCTTTTTAATAAGTGTGCACCTAAAGATTTATGTCTGCAACCTGAAGACCTGTTTCCGTAGTGTAGTGGTTATCACGTTCGCCTCACACGCGAAAGGTCCCCAATTCGAAACTGGGCGGAAACTGTGGGTGGTTTTTGCAAAAATTTCGTAAGCGATTTTCTGTTGAGCAGGTCAGTACACTTGCAGGGATGTTTGTGGTTTAATCTCTTAGAAAAGGACAAAAATAAAACAAATGACCATTGAGGTTTCCTGTACAGTAATATAAGATGTTCAGTCTGCCAACAAAATTAGCAGCTTTTTGCCATGTTAAAAACACTGGGCAGTCTATAGTTTCAGTCGCTTTTGAACAAGCGTACCCTAGAAGCGGTGGGACTGACTTGCAAATCAAGTTTCCGTAGTGTAGTGGTTATCACGTTTGCTTTACACGCGAAAGGTCCTCAGTTCAAAACTGGGCGGAAACAATTGGATGCATTTTAAATATAAATGCTGCAATTCGCTACAAAACCCTTACTTTTGAGACAGGTGAAGGCCATCGTACCAAGGAGCTGTAGGCAGACTGCCATGCCGAATGACCTCTGTTCTGTTGTTTGTGGAATTCACAGACTGTCACACTGCTTGCAGAGCAGATTATGGGAAGGAGGCATCTTCTAAAAAGCACATGTGCCTCATCAATAGGTGTCTGTAGTGTAGTGGTCATCACGTTTGCCTAACACGCGAAAGGTCCTCGATTCGAAACCGAGCAGAAACAGTAGTTGGATTCTGTCAGAAAATTTTAACTGTATGCCACGCTAGGTGGGTGCAGCGATCATTTCCTTTATATGCTTTTTAATAAGCGTGAACCTAAAGATTTATGTCTGCAAACTTAAGACATGTTTCCGTAGTGAGGTGGTTATCACGTTTGCCTCACACGCGAAAGGTCCCCAGTTCGAAACTGTGGGTGGTTTTTGCAAAAATTTCGTATGCGATTTTCTGTTGAGCAGGTCAGTACACTTGCAGGGATGTTTGTGGTTTAATCTCTTTAGAAAAGGACAAAAATAAAACAAATGACCATTGAGGTTTCCTTTACAGTAATATAAAATGTTCGGTCTGCCAACAAAATTAGCAGCATTTTGCCATGTTAAAAACACTGGGCAGTCTATAGTTTCAGTCGCTTTTGAACAAGCGTACCCTAGAAGCGGTGGGACTGACGTCCAAATCAAGTTTCCATAATGTAGTGGTTATGACGTTTGCTTTACACGCGAAAGGTCCTCAGTTCAAAACTGGGCGGAAAACAAGTGGAGGCATTTTAAATTTACTGCTCCAATTCGCTACAAAACCCTTGCTTTTGAGACAGGTGAAGGCCATCGTACCAAGGAGCTGTAGGCAGACTGCCATGCCGAATGACCTCTGTTCTGTTGTTTGTGGAATTCACAGACTGTCACACTGCTTTCAGAGCAGATTATGGGAAGGAGCCATCTTCTAAAAAGCACATGCCATGATATCACGTTCGCTTTATACGCGACAGGTCCTCAGTTCAAAACTGGGTGGAAACAAGTGGAGGCATGTTAAATATAAATGCTGCAATTCGCTACAAAACCCTTACTTTTGAGACAGGTGAAGGCCATCGTACCAAGGAGCTGTAGGGAGATTGCCATGCCGAATAACCTCTGTTCTGTTGTTTGTGGAATTTACAAACTGTCACACTGCTTGCAGAGCAGATTATGGGAAGGAGGCATCTTCTAAAAAGCACATGAACCAACAATAGGTTTCTGTAGTGTAGTGGTCATCACGTTCGCCTAACACGCGAAAGGTCCTTGGTTCGAAACAGTGGTTGGATTCTGACAGAAAATTTAAACCGCTTGCCACGCTAGGTGGGTGCACCGCTCATTTCCTTTATATGCTTTTTAATAAGCGTGCACCTAAAGATTTATGTCTGCAACCTGAAGACGTGTTTGTAGTGTAGTGGTTATCACGTTCGCCTCACACGCGAAAAGTCGCTTCGCTAGAAGAGGTGGGAATGAGATCCAAACCAAGTTTCCGTAGTGTAGTGGTTATCACGTTTGCTTTACATGCAAAAGGTACTCAGTTCAAAATTGGGTGGAAACAAGTGGAGGCATGTTAAATATAAATGCTGCAATTCGCTACAAAACCCTTACTTTTAAGACAGGTGAAGGCCATCGTACCAAGGAGCTGTAGGCAGACTGCCATGCCCAATGACCTCTGTTCTGTTGTTTGTGAAATTTACAGACTGTCACAATGCTTGCAGGGCAGATTATGGGAAGGAGCCATCTTCTAAAAAGCACAATTGTCTCAACAATAGGTTTCTGTAGTGTAGTGGTCATCACATTCGCCTAACACGCGAAAGGTCCTCGGTTTGAAACCGAGCAGAAACAGTATAACAGAATAATATAATTACATGCATCTAAAAGAAACTCCTCAGATGTTTTTTCCTTCACTGTCACAGCACTCGGAGTAGAAAAACATTGAAAAATGAAAGTCAGGGGGGTGGCCTCTGGTTCAGCAGCAAGAGCGGTCTCAGCAGAAGAGGAATCCTCTAAGCATTTCTGAAATTCAGCAAAATTAGTGTAATATGCGAGCAAGAATTATAAAGTATTTGTTTTTTAATAAAAAGTCTGTTATCAAAGAACTTTAAAGGCTTACCTGAGATGGAAATGAGAACTGAGTGCCAGATGAAGACGCTTCTTGCATCCCTAGGTCTGTCTTCCTGCTTTTGTGTTTGTCAAAGTCAAGAGGCACAGGTCGACAGCCTGGGTCCACATATTGTAAGCCAAACCTCTCTCTTGTGTCCCAGCTGGAGATGTGGAAGGCTGGATATTTGGGTTGCCCAGTCACTCTTATAGATGCCCTGCTTAACTCCAACATCAAAACAGGGCAAACACTCCAGGTAAGACAAGCCCAGGCTGTTTCAGGTCCACCAGCCGCTGATAATTCCAGCGTGCGACACCAGTCATACCCTGCGCCTGGAACAGCTCAGGAGAGACGCGATTACCCGTTACCCACTGAGCCTGGTGGAAATGAAACCCCTCTTGCTGTGAAGTGCCTCTGACAGGGATCCAGATGGCCACAGCAGCTCCTTCACCCTTGACATGATTCAGTTGTAGCGTTTCACCATGTCTGTAGAGGATTCCTTCCTCCACCTCAGGGTCACTCAGGCAGCCTCTAAGGATGTGGATATGCTGAATCCAACACAATTTTAGCATCGAGGGTTTAAAAAGGAAGATGTTGTTGGGATCCTTTGCAAGATGGAAATGGTGAAGTACTTCTTCCACTCTTTGGACCAGCTCTCTAGGATGTGGCACTTTTGTCCTGCAGTGCGCTCTGATGTGCTGCTTTGTGGGATTACCAGGCTCAGTTCCACAGAACTTGTATGCTTTCCTCAGTTTCTCCAGGTCACTCTGATCTACTACAGAGAAGGCAGAAGAGAGGAAGTGGCAGAACGAGCTATACAGAGGATGGTGCTCCGAAACACATTCCCTGGTGAATCGCCGCATACAGTTAAACAAGTCTAGTTTAACCACCATGTCCTCATTGTACTTCTGGCAAGCGGCATTTACATTCTTGAGGTTTCCTGATGTAACCTCTGCCACAGTAGCTTCAGTGGTCCTCCAAGCTTCCCACTGCTGGTGCTCATACTGTCCTGGGTCCATCACTCTGAAAGCAGCACAGCAGTCCCTAAGTACATAAAAGGGAAATACATTTTAATGTATTCATTACCTTTGCTTAGACATCTTGATGTGATGTGTGATGAGATGTGATTATTCTTACCTGTCCACCCACTGGTACTTGGCCTTGGGTATGGAGAGCTCCACACCGAGGCAGCCATCTGCGGCGCCATTTTGGTTATAGAACAAGATTTATCTGACGCTTTTATCCAAAGCGACTTACAATTGCTATATTTCGCACGCCTCTGGAGCAACTAGGGGTTAAGTGTCTCGCGGTGGATTTGAACCCCGGTCTCTCACACCAAAGGCATGTGTATTATCCACTGCGACATCACCACCCCTATATGCCAGCAGCACTGTAGCGATTGGCCATCCCACAGTACATTGAAGTCAAGGATTGCTCACTCTCAGACTGCAGCATCACCCAGGACAGGATCATCCAGTTCTCGTTCATCACAGCGTAGGATGACATTGTGCCAGATGAGAGGGTCACTTTTCTAGCAACTTTGCGTGTGTGATCTGATCTGAACACCTGTCCAAAAGTTCCTTGAAGGAGCTGAGTGAGAGCTGCCTCTTGCCGGTGATATTCCTGAAGCAGGCACTCCACCAGATAATGTGCAGACACAGACACCCCATGCCACCCATCAGTATCTTCGTAACCCCCAAACGAAGCAGGTGTGTCATCCTTCCTCAATGCTCCTGTGATGGTTTTCTGGCCATACAGCCCTGCTTCAGCATCCCTGACGTTCTGCACAATGAGAAGGTAAGCCAGGTGGGCTCTTTCAAACTTAAGGTGAAGCACCTCAGACAGCTGGTTGGCCATGTCATTAGGGGATTTTCCAGAGCGCCTCAGTTCATCCATCACAGTTTTACAGATTGCCTTCTTATGGGTGAGGAAGGTTGGCAAGATGTTTCTGAATCGCTGTGGTAGCATGTCCACCCACTGAGGTTTATCAGCGAACCAGTATTTTTTACATGCCTTACAGCACAGACGTGAAGCAAGGATGTAATATTGCCCACTAGTGCCAAGGATCACTCGGGGTCTTCCCACACCTGAGGACACAACATGAGGATTTGGACAGCTGTAGAGACAGGGCAGGATGTAGTTGTTTCTAAGCCTTTCATTTATACTGTGCTCAGGTTTCCAAATGAAAAAGGGATGGAGCTGGAAGTACTTTGGTGACGGAAGGCCCATGTTTGTCTCTATAAGCTCAGGCTGAGGTGGATAGCGCCACAAGGAGACCATATTCATTAGGTGTCTTACTGGGTGTGATCCTGGCCAGAGCCCCATAGACTCCATCTCTATTTTCATCCAAATTCTTTGATGAATAGAGCAGTTCCAGTGGCTAATATCTTGCAAGTAGCTAGTAACAGGTGCTTCCGTCTGTGCAGACGTCAATGATGCAGGAGCTGTAGGTGCTGATTGTGCTGCAGGAGGTCGTACAGAACCATCAGTCTGTGAAGAAGGACTACACACAGGAGCTGGTGGACTGGGAGAACTAGAGACTGCATGTGATGGTGGTGAAGGCTGTGTCAGAACTGCACGGAACACAAAGCAAAGGAAATAAATGCATATATATATATATATATATGCGTGTATAACACATTTAATGCTCGTGTGTTTAACTGTCTTTACTTTTTTTGTTCAAGTAGCTGGGAACAGGGGTTTCAGTCAGTGCAGACGGCATTGGTGCAGGTGGAGGTGCTGATTGTGCTGCTTGAGGTGGTATAAAGCCTTCACCCTGTGAAGAAGGCCTACACACAGGAGCTGATGTTGATGGAGGCTGCAGCAGAGCTGCAAGGAAAAGCACAGGGAGGAAATTAAAAACATATTAAAACACTGAATGTACATGATATGTATTTGATTGTCTTGACTACATTAAATGACTAATCATTATTTATTATTTTATTCTATGTATTTTGTTATTTATTCTAGTAATGCACATTCTGATAATGTTCAAATGTCTGTAAGTAAACAGTCCACTTTTTCACAACAAATAAAAACAGTTTAAATAGCATGCATACAATTCATGAAGTGCACTCACCCTCACCACTGGTATATTCAAACCTTGACAGTAGTTAGAACAAAATAACATGTTTTTTAGAACAGGCAAGAACAGTGCCAAAACAACAAATAAGATAATTAAAAATCAGAAATGGAGGATAAGTCTGTATGTAACCGAATAAGCCTCCAAAACTGATGTGTAAAGTAACCTGTTGTAGATAAGACTGTGGATCCTGTGGCTGCAGATGATCCTAAAAATTAGGCATTATAATTTGAATGGTTTCTCTCCAGTATGTACAATTTTATACCAATTTTATAAGAATTTGACATGGGTATATATAACACACATGACACAATACTTGATTTACTTACTCAGCTGTGTGAGATATTTTGTTGGAGAAATACTCAGCATCATCCTCTCCAGTTCTTCATCCTCCTCCATTACTATAAAATATGACAAATGCATCAGTAGCTAGGCAGGCTTTAAGAATCAATATAAGCAAACTTGCATGAATTTTATTAACTCACCAGGCTGATCAGAGTCAGTAATGGAAGGAACAGGTGGTCTTGCAGCGGAAGCTGATGGTGAGGGCATCGGAGGAGTGTTTTTGGTCATCTGTTTTTGCTGCTGTTTTAAAAGATACTGCTGCAAATTGTACATTTTGCTGCCTGGCACACACTTCTGCCTCATTATAAAGAAAGCATATCCGTCTGCCCTGGTATCCCAAATCTTCCTCCAAGTGTCTTGTGCTCTGGATCCAAATCCAACAGTATTCCTCTGTCAAAACTGGCACTGCGTCTGGCCTTTGAGACAGATACTGTTTAAGATCTTCAATTTCCTTGAAGCTTCTTGAATACTCAAGAAAGGAAATGAGGCTATCCTTGCATGGACCCTCTGGGTTGAACTGCCCAGCCTGTTCTTCTTCCTCAACCTTATCGGACAGGTACAAAGCATAGCTGCCATCATTCTCTAATAACCACTTGAAAGACTTGCCCTTGTACTTGCCGAACTGAAGAATGCATTCTCCCAACACCTCTTGCTTGTCAGAGACATCCCCTCCTCTATGTAACACAACAGAACGGGCGTTCAACTTGACCAGATCTTCTCTTTGAGGTGTTGACTTGTCCTGCAGTAAAGGGTTGTCTTTAATTCTTTTTGCCTCTTCTGATGGGTCCCGGCGTAAATGGCCCGACGGGCCTTTCCTGAAAGACACTTTGACTTTCCCTGGGAAGAACACTGTTTTCTTCATGATGCTGTTCTGAAATCAGAATGTATTCATTAGTGTCTCAGCATAAGCATTTAAATACTTACAGTAACAAAATGAAATAAGACAGTTAATACTAAAGCATCAGTGATATATATAAAAGAGTTATTTTACAATGCTATAATATTCCATAATATTACTGTTTCTTAACTGAATAAATGCAGCCTTAGAGCACGTACTGTTTATTAAATTTGTATTATTTAATATTCATTATTTAAATTGCTTTAAAAATGTTTATATGTATATATAAAAAGTTAACAAGTTAACTAATTAAAAATGTTAAATTATACCATTAAATTGTACACATATATATTGTTACGGTGTTTATTCATTTTGTCATGTTTCTGGTTTGTGGTTTCTCTGTCTTTGGTCTTTTATTCAGTTTGTGCCTTGTTAATTGTAGTCTGTTATCCTAGTCATGTCATTATTAGGTCCCTTGTTTCAGGTGTGTTGTCTTGTTAGGTTGTATGGTCCCGCTCGGTGTTCTGATTTGCCCCAGCTGTGTCTTGTTCCCTTATCCCGTCTGTGTATTTAAATCCTGTCTGCTCTTTTGTTGGGGGTCAGTTATTGAATGTATGTTTTAATGTGCGTACCACGAGTATCTTGTCTGTTCCGAACCTGTAATTAAAGTCTACTGCTGCATTTAGATCCGCCTACTGCCTTTGCTTCCACGCAAATTCATAACATATATATTTGTTTGTAATTTAAATGTAATATATGTGTGTGTCTGATATTAATTACATTATAGGAGGACCAAACCCGCAGAAATTAAATGAATAAATAAACATGTAAACAAATAAAAAGATAAATTTGATAATAGGAAAATAAATAAAGGAATAAACGACTTGATAAAATAAATATGATTTATTCTTTATCAAACTAATTTTTGTATTATTTCCCTTAATTTATTTTCTGCTTTTATTTATTTGCTAATTAATATTTATATTTGGTAAGCAAAACCAACCAATCTAATTATCATGCACATCAAAAAAAATGTAAGAATAGATATAAAACTAAAGAAAGAAAAATAAAAATAAATAAAGATTAAAATAAATAAATCTGGAAATAAATACATATTGGAATAAATAAATATACAAATAAATGAATGCATAAATAAATATAAGAATAAATGGAACAAACAAATAAATAAAATAATAAATAAATACAATTAAAAATAATACAAATACATTAAAATATAAAAGCAAAAAATTATAAATTAGGGGAAAAATATAAAAAAATATATTTGATTAAAATGAATCATATTTATTTTATCAAGTCGTTTATTCCTTTATTTATTTTCCTATTATCACATTTATTTATCTATCTATTTATTCATTTATTGATTCATTCATTTTTAATTGCAGGTTTGGTCCTCCATACTACTGCACATTACATCTTACTGCACTGTTAACATATATTTTAAGCATAGTAAGAGATTATGATGAAACATTCACCTTTACAAACAAAGATACTCTTATAAAATAACAGCTGTATTCACAACGAGGAGTTTACTGTTTCTTATAGTCACAATCCATTCAACACGATAACAATACGATTACATGACAATATACATGCAATTTAAATTATAAAATATTTGAATAATAATGTATATGCGGTCACCTGAGGGAAAATCTGTCTGCAGGTAGTTTAGACAGCAACAAAACAAAACAAGTTTGCTGACAAGTCGGTAAACAAATATCTCTCCGTTCGTAAAACGGGTCTCCCCTCCTCCACTGCGAATGACTGACAGATGACACTATGCTTTTTAAACTCCCCGCCACGGAAAAGCGAAACAGCGCCAGGAAGTCTACGTGTGGCCAAAGGTATATTGCATCCGTAGTGTTAAGCACTACCATAGAGAATGAATGGGAAAAGTTAAGGGAAGTTAAGCTTAACCATTTTCGACTCCCGCCGCGAAAGGTCCTCAGTTCAAAACTGGCCGGAAACAAGTGGAGGCATTTTAAATATAAATGCTGCAATTTGCTACAAACCCTTACTTTTGAGACAGTTGAAGGCCATCACACGCGAAAGTTCTAAACTGGGCGGAAACTGTGGGTGGTTTTTGTAAAAATTTCATATGCGATTTTCTGTTGAGCAGGTCAGTACACTTGCAGGGATGTTTGTGGTTCAATCTCTTTAGAAAAGGACAAAAATAAAACAAATGACCATTGAGGTTTCCTGTACAGTAATAAAAAATGTTTTGTCTGCCAACAAAATTAGCAGCTTTTGCCATGTTAAAAACACTGGGCAGTCTATAGTTTAATTTGCTTTTGAACAAGCGTACCCTAGAAGAGGTGGGACTGACATACAAAGCATGTTTCCGTAGTGTAGTGGTTATCATGTTCGCTTTACACGCGAAAGGTTCTCAGTTCTAAACCCGGCGGAAACAAGTGGAGGCATTTTAAATATAAATGCTGCAATTCGCTACAAAACCCTTACTTTTGAGACAGATGAAGGCCATCGTACCAAGGAGCTGTAGGTAGACTGCTATGCCGAATGACCTCTATACTGTTGTTTGTGGAATTTACAGACTGTCACACTGCTTGCAGGGCAGATTATGGGAAGGAGCCATCTTCTAAAAATACTATACTATACTACTATACTATACCTCGACTATACTAACGAGGAGTTGTAGAGACCGGTAGATGTACCCGATCAGAGCGACTTCCAGGAACGGCGTCATGTGTCAAATATGAAGTGTCTGTATAAAACGTGTTACATTATTAAATTAGAGACCTTGTTTTTTAATATGGAGCCTGGTAGGTCAAGTCAATAAGTTCATGCAATTTTTTTTAAGTGCCAGGTCCAAACAAAGAGAGTTTCAGTTCATCTGCACCTGCCAGCTGCTAATGTATTGCAAAATTTCTTTGCTGACCGCACAACAGAGTTTTTCAGAGTTCCTTGGCCAATCACGTTTCGGATCTCCATCTTTGCTGAGCCAATGGCGTTCTCTGGCTTCATTACCACTACTGACATTATACTTGCATTATGGGCAGACAACTCAGCCATCAGTGTCTCACTATTCAATGCCCTCACTGAACATACACCGGACCTTCCGTCTGCCAGCAAGCGCACCCGTTTCCCTTTGAACTCATGCCCATCAAACCTGGTGACTGCCAAAGGCATCTGCGCTTTGAACTTGCAATGGAAGCACCGGTGCTTGACCCATTACTTCCTGGTCCTTCCGGACCCGCCCCATGATGTCTACATCGGTGCAGACCTTCTGATTCGCCTCCAGGCTCATATAGACATTATTAATGAGGTGTTGTGGGCCCCACTGACTTTACAGCCAGCCATTGTTCCAACCAACACTGAGAACCTCCTGTCAGGCCAGACCATTCCAGAGGTCTGCACCTTAGTCAACGAACAGGAAACCGTCGTACCAGCGTACACCAAAGGGGTCGCTGTACGGCTCATCATGCGATGTGGCCAAACCCTAAACCACACTCTGGGTTTTTTTCAACCTTCACCCGAATGCATTGAACTTGGACTCACGCTAGAGGCCACACCCCTCATCGAAGTGTCCTCCCGTGCAGTCTACATCCTTTTCAACAACTGCATGGCAATGGACATCGCCATTCCAAAAGCCTATCGGGTGGGATAGCTAGTGAGCCACGACTTTCCTGATTTTGAACTCAAATTACCAATCATTGGACCCATCCCATCTTCAATGATGCCCGAAGGGAACACAGACAACACAGTGTTCACAACACCCTTCAAGATAATCTCCATCACCTCAGTCATGCCGGAGGACAAAGACCAGGTATGCAGAACAGAACTGACAGATGACCAACACCTTGCAGTATACACTGTCTCCAAACAGCCCGCCTGCGAAACTGATGAAACTGCTGCACCTCTGCCTGCCAACACGACAGACGACACACCAACAGAGGAGCCATACCCAGGATTTGAATCTCAAGTTCAACAAATTCTAAAAGACGCTGATGCAATTAAAGATGATGCAGATCTACAAAGGCTCAAACAAGTCCTTTACAAGTTCAAAGCATCCTTTGCCAAAGACTCTTTAGATTGTGGTCTCACCAAACTCCACACCGTGCGCATCCCAACGCACCCTCAGGCTCCTCCCACTTTTGTCAGGCAGTACAAGATCCCCATCGCATCACACGAACCGGTGCAAGAGATCATCGATTCCATGCTTGAAAAAGGTGTCATCCGTCCATGCAACAGCACCTATTCTGCCCCGATCTGGCCCGTAATCAAACCAAACGGCAAGTGGCGACCCACCATTGACTACAGGAAACTGAATCAACAGGTGCCACTATCACGATGGCCCATGACCCAGCTGGAGCAAGAAATACCCAGAATCAGAGGTGTCACAATCTTCTCTACACTTGATGTGGCCTCTGGATTCTGGACCATACCCGTGCACCCAGAAGACCAGCACAAGCTAGCTTTCACTTTCGGCAACAGACAATTCACTTTCACCAGGTGTCCGTTCGGCTATGCCAACTCGCCTGCTGAGTTCAACATCTTCCTGAACAAAGCATGCCCAGATGCCAGAATGAGAGGTAACCTCATCTACGTAGACGATGTTCTAATGAAAAGCAAAACAGTGGCTGACCACTTAAAAGAGATAGACTATGTTTTGAACCAATTGTCAACTGCCGGCGCCAAGATCGCTCTCCACAAAGGACAGTGGTGTCGAACCAAGGTCAACTACGTAGACCTACTGATTGGGTCACAGGGCATCGAACCGCAGTCCAATCGCATTCAAGCCGTCCAAAACATCAAACCACCCACCAACATCTCAGAACTGCGAAGTTTTCTTGGGGTGTGTAATTACTCACGGCAGTTCATCGAAAGCTACTCAGACATTGCAAAACCTCTGACAGCCCTTCTAAAAAAAGACTGCCCATTTGTCTGGACTGAAGTTCAAGACAATGCCATGAATGAGCTGAAACATCACCTGTGCACAGCTCCATGTCTGGCTTACCCTGATCCACAAAGAGAGTTCTACTTAGAAGCTGGATTCTCCAGCCACTGTCTCAGCGCTGGCCTATACCAACGCCACGATCAAGACAAAAGAGTAGTCGCGTATGCCAGCAAGACACTCCTGCCACCAGAGACTAAATTCTCAGATTGTGAAAAAGCTCTGCTCTGCACCGTATGGGCCATCCAAAGATTCTCCAACTACATTGGAGCCCAGAAGGTTATTATAGAGACCTGCCACCAGCCTGTCATGTTCCTCAACAGCCAACGTATCAGAGATGGCGTGGTCACCAATTCATGCATTGCCACGTGGTTAATGGCCCTCCAGGGGCGCAATGTCGAGGCACGATATGCTCAGAACCACAAATCTGCGCTAGGCAACGGCCTGGCAGCCTGCCAAAACTGCTCTGATATCACACCAGCTGCGACGGTGGCTGTACAAGAACCCCAACAGCAACAACTAACCTGTCACAGGTATTTTGAAGAAAAGGCGTGCCAAGGTATGCCCACAGCCTATGTCGATGGATGCTCCTACAACCAAGAGGGCATTCGTCAAGCAGGAGCGGGTGTGCTATGGATAAATGACTGCCCGTGCCCACCTCAACACTTCAAGTTGGGCCCCCAGTCATCACAATATGCTGAGGTAGCAGCCATTCTCATAACTCTGCAAATCGCATCGACACATAACATCAGAGAACTCCTTATCTGCACAGACTCTAACTATGCCAGACTCAGTTTCACATGCCACCTTCCAGGCTGGAAACAAAATGGCTTTAAGACTTCAAAGAACAAGCCTGTCACACACCAACACCTGTTCCAGGCATGTGATGACATCACAAGCACACACAACATGATTGTCTACTGGAAAAAGGTGAAAGGACACTCGAGACAACCAGGCCTTGACAAAGACTTGAATGATAAAACTCGCCAAGACTGGCGCACTACACGGTAATCTGTGGTCACCGCCAATCCAACCACCTACCTCTAACGTGGCAGTGCTAACCCGCAGCAAAAGAACATTCCCTGCAGCAGTGCCCACCTCTCAGCCTCTAACGCTGGCTCCGCAGATGTCAAACAACGACATAGCCGACATGCAAACCTCTGACACATCTATAAAGACCTTGCTAAACCACCTCTCAGACCCCTCCAACCACCCAACCATCTGACCTCACTGACAACCCGTGCCTAAGACGACTGCATGACATCAAGCACATGCTGCGCGTGATCGAAAACATTCTGTGGTATGCACCTGATGGCATCACAGCGCCAAGGCTTGTGGTGCCACAATGCCTAAGGGGGGTCATGCTAATGTATGCCCACGACGCGCCATGTGCCGGACACCACGGCATCAGAGCCACTTATAAGACACTGAAGCAAGTGGCATACTGGCCATGCATGCAGGAACATGTGGCAGAATATGTCAGAGAATGCTTGGTCTGCTGCCAGTTTCAACCGGCAAACCCAAACCACATAGCTCCACTGCAACGCAGAAGACTCACATTCCCATGGTCAGACCTCCAAATCGACTGGGTAGGACCTCTGCCCAGGTCGACGAGGGTCAACAAATACTTTCTCACGGTTGTGTGCCAGTTCACAAAGTGGGTAGAGTGCCTTCCAGCACCCAACGATACTGCCCAGACCACGGCATACCTCCTGATGAACCACATCTTCTCCAGGTTCGGACTGCCACTGACAGTCAACTCAGATAGAGGCACTCACTTCACAGCTGAGATTATGCAGCAGATCTGGAAACTCCTGGGAGTTCAAGTTCAACTACACGTCAGCCATCATCCGATCTCATCTGGCCAAGTGGAACGTTCAAACCGGACCGTGGTCAGTATGCTGAAAAAGTATGTGTCTGCCAATCAGAAAGACTGGGATGTGAAACTCCCGCTGGTGTTAATGGCCCTCAGGGCCACCCCGCAGGACTCAACTCACGTGTCTCCCTTCGAACTAATGACTGGGCGGCAAATGACACTGCCACTGCATCTGTTGTATCAGCCAGGAGACTCCAACCTAGTGACAGCCTGCACCACTCACCAGTACCTCGACGAGCTACACCAGCACCTGAAAGCCACCTTTTGCCTTCGCCCAACAACAGCTTCAAAAGAGTGCCGAAGGCCAGAAAGCATACTATGACCAGAAAGCGTCAAACAAGGAACTGGACGTGGGCGACAGGGTCTGGTATCATAGCTTCACACAACCATCCCACATAGCCTCCCATCGGCTGTCAAAGAAATTCCTGCCCCACTGGACAGGACCTCATGAGATCGTTGACAAACTCTCCCCGGTGGCGTACCGAATCCAACTAAGCCGGGGACAGAAAGATGCAGTTTTCAAATGGGTCCACCGCAATCAAATTAAAAGACATGTGGCTGCGGGAAGGGAAAGGCGGGGAGGGGCCAATGCAAACTAACCTGATTACCGTCCTAGGAGCGAAAAGACTGTCCTGTCCAACCAAGGACAACCCTCGCTGACCTACTCCCTCTCTCTCTCCCCCTTTCTCTCCCCCTCTACCCTTTTTGCTCTCACCAGGATGCTGCTGTGGTTTGCCATCCTGTGCCTTCAGTCGACCAGAGGCCAGCCGCAATCGGAGATCATCTCACCAGGTCCGGCATCAGGCATCGTCCTGAGGGAACAACCGGGACTCCTGATCACCAACTGCCGGACCCACACCCAGAAAGTATATGTTCGACTAGACCCGCGTAATGTTTACAGAGCACATTACCCCAGCGCAGTGGCCCAATACAGTTGGGCCGGTGCCCGATGGACAGAGGACTCCCTCACTCACGCTGAGGCCGATGTCAGGCACATGCTCAACCAACTTGAGAAAATGACTGTCACACAAGCGGAGCTAAGTGGACACAACCGCCGCTCCAAACGGTTCCTTGGAGCTTTGCTCGGAGCCGGCGCTGCCGTCGGAACTCTGTTTAACATCGGTATGTCTAGTGTCAACTCAGTGAACTTAGCCACCGTGAGACGGCACGTGGCCGAAATTCGGACTGAAATCCCACAGATAAAAGAGCAACTCAACACACAAAGTGCCTCCCTTCAGACCATCGGCAAGACTTTGAGGGGAACTGTGGTGGTTCTCAACACTCACAGCGTCCTGCTGACCCAGACCGTGAACTCTATGAAACAGCTGTTTACGGTTTTCCAGAATGACTTTGCTCAAACTCAGCTGGTCACAGCCCTGATGGCAGACATGCTGCGGGAGGTGAGCTCTTCCATTGACAGCCTAGCCATGGGAAGGATTCCACCGTACCTGATACCCTTAAGCCTTGTCCAAACGGTGCTGGCTTCCGCCGTCACCACGCCAACTGACCCTCTACAAATACACCTCGCCTACTCTCTGGGCAGCGCCATCCCCCTCTACGTCGACCCCGAGCAAAGGGAAGTGGGTTTTCTCCTGAACCTGCCCATCATAGAGTCAAGCCGAATTTACAGACTCAAGGACATTGTCAATGTCGGGTTTTGGAAAGATAACACCCACGTCAAGATCCGCACTCCCGACGTAGTGGCCTATCACGACAGTGACCCACAGCTGTACCTGGCCCCGAACCTGCACATGTGCACGTTGACTAAAGACATTCACTATCTCTGCCCTAGCAAACCCTTCCTCAGAGACAACACTGATGGAATCTGCGGATTGCAACCCATGGCCAGCAACACCCGGTGTCCTGCCGAAGCCAAGTCACGCACTCAAGTCACAGAGACGCAAGCAGAAATTGTAGGTGACAGATGGCTCGTTAACACTCCAGTGCGCACGGCTACGCTCACCTACGACCAGCACGACACTGCCACCCGTGTCACCCTGCTCGACCAGAGCATGTGGATTCAGGTACCAAAAGGTGCCATCCTCCATCTAGATGATCTAGCTTTGTACCATCTTCCAAGCAACGAGTACGAATCAGAACTGGAAATCCCCTCCTTTTTCAAGAACCGTAATTTCACCCTGGATCCAGAACTGAAATTGGGGATTGAAGAAGGGGGATCCCAGCTAATTGACATTGCCCCCATCGATACCGCCCTCCAAGCGCTGTCTCGACTGCCCATCCTGACATCCTCACCTGTTGTCCAAGCCTGGACCGCAGCCGACACCGCGCTGTGTATCTCTATGGTAGTCAGCCACATCCTGTCACTAGGCCTGGCCTTCATCCTGTATAGGAGGCTCAACGAGATGCGAACATCGACAGCCAAGCTCACGAAAGCCGTGTCTGGAGGTTTCCGACGGAACCCCCGGAAAGAGGGGATCACACCAGACACCGCTTTGAATCTCATCGAGCTGAGCCCTCAGCCTCAATAACCACCTGCTACAAAACCCTCATGATTCACCTGCCATCCGCCATTGTGATGATTGTCGTCCGATGATGTCTCCACAGAGACGTCATCCAACGAAAAGGGGGACAGTAGAGTATGAGCGCAGAATCATGGAGTCAGCATTCCTTAACACAATAAACACACGTTAACAGGGGTTTCTAAAGCCCCAACCTATGACTCTTCCAATTCTAAATCTTCCGTTAGCGCCAGCCAGTCTGGAGGGTAGATTAGTTTGTGACACCTTTACAGCGTAATGAGTCCCCACAGAGATCCTCGCGCGATCCTGATTTGTTCGCGAGCCAACATCCAAGAAGACCGTTATCTCCAAACCCCCCCCCCCCCAGCGAGGAAGGAATGCCAGATGCGCAAATGGACAACACACACACACACACACACACACATATATGCATCTATAACATTAAAACCCAGAAATGAGTGATTATGAAATGTAAACATGATGTATTCCTGTATGTTTGAAGTTTATACCGTATCCTGTCTATCTAGGACTGTTAGTTATGTAGTTGAACCTTGCGGACTTCTATAAAGGTCTAAGAGTTTATATATATCCTTGTATGCGTAACAAACACGGAGTGATTGGTATTAAACGAAATCGCTCAACTTGCTCGAGCCAAATATATGTAAGAAGTTAATGAAAAAAATATTCTACTATGTTTTTCCCATCTTTGTAAGTGAAAGGCCAAACGCTCGTCCTCATAAAACACGCGAATGAGGTCATCAGATTAAGACAAAGGGAATATCGGGCGCCAAAAATCTGTGAGTTGCTATTGGACTGTGCTTCCACAGAAAGGGGCGTTTAGTTTCATTTTAAAAGACCGCGACACGGCTCAACTCTCTCTCTTCTTCGTGCTATTCTTCCTGTGTATGTCCTGCGACCTAGTCGCTTTATTTTATCTTCGGTTTTATTTTACGTTTAACTCAGTCTTTTATTTGATGCTCAGTTCTTGTCGGCAGACCGAACACAGCATTTTACGTTTTGATAGAAGTCCTATATCCTCCGGGTGAAAGGACTCCTCCACAGCATACCTTTAAGACTTTCGAATTTCCCGCGAGCAAAACACGCCCTCGAAACACCGAAAGGACGCTTCCAGCTCACCAACTACGAGGACATCCACACCCACACACGCCGGCTTGTCCAGCGACATAAAGGTCCAGTGCAAGTATAATTCAATCCAGATTCCAGCGCGTTAAAGTGTGTATTTTCCTTGTTGGTTCTTAAGGTTCAACTGTGGTAACAATCTTTGTTTTCCTGTCTTCTACTTTTCTTTCTTACTGTTTTTGTTTTTATTGTTCGATATATTCATTTTACATGTAGTTATATTGTCTAGTTCATTTTTATTAAACCCATTATACTCTTGATTGTCTCTGTTTGTTGGTCACGGAACAAAGCCTCTTTAATGTACGATCTAAAGCTACGAGCTGATACTGATAAAGTTAACTAATTTGATTAGTAAACTGATACTAAGGATAAACCTTTTTGAGAATTGGTAACGCATATCGAACAAGCAGCTCGGTGGACGAACTGATTAGTTGGGATAACAGTTGCAGTAACTCTATTAAGGTATTCCGAAAATTAATATAGCCCGCCTGCATATGAATTATATACTTAATTAATTACAATTCGTTGTGTTAATTAACTATATATCTCTGAAGCAGACGCGTGAGCTATATAATCCCTATTTGGGTGAATTTTATGTATGATGATATCAATCAATCACTGTTGATTCCAAATTAATAATTGTTGAATATTTGTTCCCCAAACCTGAGCTAAGATTCTTTACACACTCCACCCCATGCCCCCAAACCCATGACATTTCATTCCAAGAAATTTCCAAGAATCCTTGCCATGAAATTCTACTGCATCTTCTTCCGGTAAACATCACAACATGTTATTTCGTGAAATTCAGTTGAATCCGATTCAATCAACGTGTCCATTTTTTCTGAAATGTCATGACTTGAAATTCCAAGTGCCATAGAATCCCATACATTGCACTAAAGTGTTACTTTAAAGGCCATGTACTGCAGGTCAGTGTTACTTTAATGTTTGGTTAATTCTAGCATGAACTGAATTGCAGTGCTTTGTCAACATTACTGCATTTCTTGATAAACTTGCCAGAGGGTTAAAGACTCTAGCTTGGGCCCGCAGCCAATAGTTAGGTTTGTCAGAAGTGGGATTCGAACCCACGCCACCAGGGGAGACTGCGACCTGAACGCAGCGCCTTAGACCGCTCAGCCATCCTGACATGATGGCCAGTGGTGAGCAGCATTTTTGCACCTACACGGAATGGCAGGTGATCTAGAATCTAGAGCTTCACCGCTCACCTGAGTCAGAGCACATACCTCGTTGGCGCAGTTAGGCAGTGCGTCAGTCTCATAATCTGAAGGTCGTGAGTTCGAGCCTCACACGGGGCAGAATGGTTCTTTTTGATACACGGGACCGTGTAAATAAAGGAGCTGCTTTCTGTTTTCCCTTTTATGCCTTTGTCCATTTCTTCATATGCACTGTAATTGAAATCCAGTGTTTTTTTAAGACTAATGTTGAACAAATGCAGTAATAGTATTACTCTCATATTCATGTCATATGTGTCAGTGTTGTTACAATGTTTTGTTAAGGCTTATATCATTCTTTCATTCTAATGGCATGTCTTGTTAATGCTAATGTAATGTTTTACATGACATTCCTTGAATCTTGTGTCATGACACTCCACCCCATGCCCCCAAACCCATGACATTTCATTCCAAAAAATTTCCAAGAATCCTTGCCATGAAATTCTACTGCATCTTCTTCCGGTAAACATCACAACATGTTATTTCGTGAAATTCAGTTGAATCCGATTCAATCAACATGTCCATTTTTTCTGAAATGTCATGACTTGAAATTCCAAGTGCCATAGAATCCCATACATTGCACTAAAGTGTTACTTTAAAGGTCATGTACTGCAGGTCAGTGTTACTTTAATGTTTGGTTTATTCTAGCATGAACTTAATTGCAGTGCTTTGTCAACATTACTGCATTTCTGGATAAACTTGCCAGAGGGTTAAAGACTCTAGCTTGGGCCCGCAGCCAAAGGTTAGGTTTGTCAGAAGTGGGATTCGAACCCACGCCTCCAGGGGAGACTGCGACCTGAACGCAGCGCCTTAGACCGCTCGGCCATCCTGACATGACGGCCAGTGATGAGCAGCATTTTTGCACCTACACGGAATGGCAGATGATCTATAATCTAGGGGTCAACGCTCACCCGAGTCACAGTACATGCCACGTTGGAGCAGTTAGGCAGCGCGTCAGTCTCATAATCTGAAGGTTGTGAGTTCGAGCCTCACACGGGGCAGAATTGTGCTTTTTGATACACGGGACCGTGTAAATAAAGGAGCTGCTTTCTGTATTCCCTCTTATGCCGTTGTCCATTTCTTCATATGCACTGTAATTGAAATCCAGTGTTTTTTTAAGACTAATGTTGAACAAATGCAGTAATAGTATTACTCTCATATTCATTTCATATGTGTCAGTGTTGTTACAATGTTTTGTTAAGGCTTATATCATTCTTTCATTCTAATGGCATGTCTTGTTAATGCTAATGTAATGTTTTACATGACATTCCTTGAATCTTGTGTCATGACACTCCACCCCATGCCCCCAAACCCATGACATTTCATTCCAAGAAATTTCCAAGAATCCTTGCCATGAAATTCTACTGCATCTTCTTCCGGTAAACATCACAACATGTTATTTCGTGAAATTCAGTTGAATCCGATTCAATCAACATGTCCATTTTTTCTGAAATGTCATGACTTGAAATTCCAAGTGCCATAGAATCCCATACATTGCACTAAAGTGTTACTTTAAAGGTCATGTACTGCAGGTAAGTGTTACTTTAATGTTTGGTTTATTCTAGCATGAACTGAATTGCAGTGCTTTGTCAACATTACTGCATTTCTTGATAAACTTGCCAGAGGGTTAAAGACTCTAGCTTGGGCCCGCAGCCAAAGGTTAGGTTTGTCAGAAGTGGGATTCGAACCCACGCCTCCAGGGGAGACTGCGACCTGAACGCAGCGCCTTAGACCGCTCGGCCATCCTGACATGACGGCCAGTGGTGAGCAGCATTTTTGCACCTACACGGAATGGCAGATGATCTAGAATCTAGGGCTTCACCGCTCACCCGAGTCAGAGCACATGCCTCGTTGGCGCAGTTAGGCAGCACGTCAGTCTCATAATCTGAAGGTCGTGAGTTCGAGCCTCACACGGGGCAGAATGGTGCTTTTTGATACACGGGACCGTGTAAATAAAGGAGCTGCTTTCTGTATTCCCTCTTATGCCGTTGTCCATTTCTTCATATGCACTGTAATTGAAATCCAGTGTTTTTTTAAGACTAATGTTGAACAAATGCAGTAATAGTATTACTCTCATATTCATTTCATATGTGTCAGTGTTGTTACAATGTTTTGTTAAGGCTTATATCATTCTTTCATTCTAATGGCATGTCTTGTTAATGCTAATGTAATGTTTTACATGACATTCCTTGAATCTTGTGTCATGACACTCCACCCCATGCCCCCAAACCCATGACATTTCATTCCAAAAAATTTCCAAGAATCCTTGCCATGAAATTCTACTGCATCTTCTTCCGGTAAACATCACAACATGTTATTTCGTGAAATTCAGTTGAATCCGATTCAATCAACATGTCCATTTTTTCTGAAATGTCATGACTTGAAATTCCAAGTGCCATAGAATCCCATACATTGCACTAAAGTGTTACTTTAAAGGTCATGTAATGCAGGTCAGTGTTACTTTAATGTTTGGTTTATTCTAGCATGAACTGAATTGCAGTGCTTTGTCAACATTACTGCATTTCTTGATAAACTTGCCAGAGGGTTAAAGACTCTATCTTGGGCCCGCAGCCAAATGTTGGTTTGTCAGAAGTGGGATTCGAACCCACGCCTCCAGGGGACACTGCGACCTGAACGCAGCCCCTTAGACCGCTCGGCCATCCTGACATGACGGCCAGTGGTGAGCAGCATTTTTGCACCTACACGGAATGGCAGATGATCTAGAATCTAGGGGTCAACGCTCACCCGAGTATCAGCACATGCCACGTTGGCGCAGTTAGGCAGCGCGTCAGTCTCATAATCTTTAGGTTGTGAGTTCGAGCCTCACACGGGGCAGAATGGTGCTTTTTGATACACGGGTCCGTGTAAATAAAGGAGCTGCTTTCTGTATTCCCTTTTATGCCTTTGTCCATTTCTTCATATGCAATGTAATTGAAATCCAGTGTTTTTTTAAGACTAATGTTGAACAAATACAGTAATAGTATTACTCTCATATTCATGTCATATGTGTCAGTGTTGTTACAATGTTTTGTTAAGGCTTATATCATTCCTTCATTCTAATGGCATGTCTTGTTAATGGCAATGTAATGTTTTACATGACATTCCTTGAATCTTGTGTCATGACACTCCACCCCATGCCCCCAAACCCATGACATTTCATTCCAAGAAATTTCCAAGAATCCTTGCCATGAAATTCTACTGCATCTTCTTCCGGTAAACATCACAACATGTTATTTCGTGAAATTCAGTTGAATCCGATTCAATCAACATGTCCATTTTTTCTGAAATGTCATGACTTGAAATTCCAAGTGCCATAGAATCCCATACATTGCACTAAAGTGTTACTTTAAAGGCCATGTACTGCAGGTCAGTGTTACTTTAATGTTTGGTTAATTCTAGCATGAACTGAATTGCAGTGCTTTGTCAACATTACTGCATTTCTTGATAAACTTGCCAGAGGGTTAAAGACTCTAGCTTCAGAGTCAAAGGTTAGGTTTGTCAGAAGTGGGACTCCAACCCACGCCTACAGGGGAGACTGGGACTTGAACGCCAGCTGCCGAAGGATAGTCCGTCAAAATGGGGATAATGTTGAACAGGGTTAAAGACTCTAGCTTGGGCCCGCAGCCAATGGTTAGGTTTGTCAGAAGTGAGATTCGAACCCACGCCACCAGGGGAGACTGCGACCTGAACGCTACCTGACAGCCGTGCGGCTGTTTCACAACAGCCAATCAAGCGCGAGCACTCCATCATTGTTGAGCGAATGGCGTTCTCGGACTTCATCTTTGTCAGAGTTCCTCGGCCAATCACGCGTCGTATCTTCATCTTTGCTTGGCGAATGGCGTTATCGGGCTTCATCTTTTTCAGAGTTCCTTGGCCAATCACGTTTCGGATCTCCATCTTTGCTGAGCCAATGGCGTTCTCTGGCTTCATTTTTGAGAGGATTCTTTGGCCAATCACGCATCGAATCTTCATCTTTCAGGCGCCGTGGAGAGACGGGCTCTTTTTTATTCTCAGGTATACCCGCGCCGAAGTATTGCCGTTCATTCATCGAATGTCAACAAGTAAGATAAACTACATTAACAACAATACAGTAATACATATTTCATTTTCTTCTCGTATTTTATGACCCATTAAGGTGTTTATTGTTATGATCTATCGCGATCTTGATCTGCTGGCAACCTCAGCATTTCATCTTAATGTGTTGATGAACTACATTAACATCAGCAACATATTTTTCAAATATTGCTAACTTTTTCTCGTATGTTATGCTGCATTAAGGTACTTTTTAATGTTATGATCTATATATCTTGATGAGCTAGTATATTGCAGCACTTTTCTATTACACTATTTTTTGATAAACTACAATCTACATTAACAACAACATATTTTAATTTGCATTTTAAAATGTAAAGTTGTTTAGTGTCATGATCAGTCTTGATGTAGTATACTGCAGCACTTCTCATGTTATTGTCTCCAATGATGAATTACATTAACAATAATATATTCGTGGATTTTTACCTTTCAGTGTTCTTTAAGGTGTGTTTAAAAATGTCAATATCGATCATGATTCTGGTATGTTATTGTTTAGTGTTTAATTATAGTAGTACTGTATCAAATACAGTAATAAGTAGTAAAGCGTTAGTAGCTAAAAAGACTAAACATGTTTCAAATGTTCCAGAGATGTCTAAAAAGTCACACAAGGCCATGGGGGACGATGAGTGGATGTCCCGTCTGCGGCGGTTTGCCAGCACAGGGGTTTGGAAAATAAAAATAAAAATTTTGCTTTTTATTTATAAAGCTTGCTAAAGTGATACCACCTTTTACCGTGGATAACAATGTTGGCTATATCTAGTCCCATAGCTCCTCCAACGATTAAATAGGCAGAGACAATTTCTGATAGGCTTTGGGTTTTGCTCATTTATTCAAAAAAGTATTTTGTATAAAGCTTTTAAATCTTACCTCAAACAAAGTTGATGTGTCAGCAGTCCATTACCATTACCTATATCAATAATATTTATGTTAGGATTAATTTAGGATCAATTACATGGATTAATATATCCATGTAATTGACTATCTAATTCTAAGCTGCAAACAAATATATATATATATATATATATATATATATATATATATATATATATATATATATTTGCATCTTAGAATTAGACAGTCAATTACAATTTCATCTGCGATTTGCAGTTAGGCTCCATTAATTAGTGTATAATTGTAAATAAAAATAAAATATATATATATATAATGTGAATATAATTAATTTGTGGCCACTGTGTGTATTTCTCCAAATATCAAAATATACGTATCCACAGATTACGAAGGACAGGTTTTATTTATGACCTCATTACAGATATAAAAACACAAGCAAACAAAAACATTTAGAAATGATTTGGATTTTAAAAATTGCCAAAGAGACCAGTTAGTATTGAATTTATTTTTATTGGGTGTTATATTTATTTTTATACAGCTTCTCCTTGCTGTTTCTGCTCTCAGACTCTTGCTGGTGTACAGGGACGGATTGTCCTGATTAAATGTATAAATGTCTGTGAATGTTAGATTTTGGCATGCCTGTGCGTAATTAGATCGGTAAAATGTACCACGAATGAAAGATGAATACAACCTGTTTTCCTCATTCTTGATTGTTCTTTTACCAGACCACAAGTGCTCCACCTGCATCCACTCCTACCGCTGTCCCAACCTCTACCTCAGCCCCGACCTTTACACGGCCTGCACTTAACTTATCAATGGTAAAGCATTATTTTAATATTTGAGTAGATTACCTCCTCCACAAGCAATGATCTCCGGAATTTCCCAATGCCTTTTATTGGTAGGCTGGAAGATTATTTGTGTATTCTTCAATAGGGAATTCATATCATCAAATTTCCAATGCATGTATGATATTACATGAATGTCAATCTGTTCAATAATCTCCTTCTTTTAGTTTACAAAGCCACGATTTGGGGGATCCATTAGTTCAGCAGCCAAACCCAGCCTAAATGTACAAAGGCGGATTCAGGTAATTTAAAAAGACCTTAATATGTTTCATCATCATCATCTTTATTATGGTTGTTGATAATGTACAATATGTATCTTTATAGCCTGGTAGTCACAGTCCGCCTCCTTCAGCCAGACCCAGTCTTTCACCTTCATCCAGTCCTTCTCATTCAAGCATTCAACCGGTAGCCAGTGCTTCTCCTTCTGCAGCCAGACCTCCTTAAACCAGTCCGTCTCCTGCACCCAGACCTGCTTCTGCAGCCAGACCTCCTTCTGCAGCCAGACCCCCTTCAGCCAGTCTGTCTCCTGCAGCCAGACCTCCTTCTGCAGCCAGACCTCCTTCAGCCAGTCTGTCTCCTGTAGCCAGACCTCCTTCTGCAGCCAGACCTCCTTCTGCAGCCAGACCTCCTTCAGCCAGTCTGTCTCCTGCAGCCAGACCTCCTTCAGCCAGTATGTCTCCTGCAGCCAGACCTCCTTCAGCCAGTCTGTCTCCTGCAGCCAGACCTCCTTCAGCCAGTCTGTCTCCTGCAGCCAGACCTCCTTCAGCCAATCCGTCTCCTGAAGTCAGACCTCCTTCTGCAGCTAGTCCGACTCTTACATCCTTGGTGAGTGCCCATCTATTTTTTGTGGCATCTCTTACTTCCTGTGTGTGAAGTACATGTACATGTGGCTTATTCTAAAAATTAGGGGGTACATTACAAAAATTACTGTTGGTTTATGTTTCCCTGGTGAATTTGTCAACCATTACAAACAAATTGAATGTTAAACTTCAAGTAAAACATGTATATGAGTGTTATTTTTTTCCATTTAGCCATGTATACAGTGATTTTTTTTAAAAATCATTTGAGAACCAGTTCTCAAATCTGCCTTAAATATAATTTTGTTTGAAGAAAATATAGGCTAATTATCATAAATGGACATGAAATGTCCCCTAATGCCCCTTTATAGAATTACTTGTATGCAAACTTGAGAGAAACAATGTTTTAATATTACATCTCTAATCTTTCATTGCTTTTGAATCAGGAGGAGCATGTTGCCCCTTCTATGCACGGACCTGCTCCTGCATCCGAGCCAGATCAATTTTGGCTGCCCACTAAAATGAGGCAGACAATCCCCTCACAGGATCAGAGGTGGATTGCTTCTGCGATCTTTCACTCTGGCAGACTTAGGACAGACTTGAAGCTCTGGTATGAGCCACCCGTCCCTTCCCTCATCTACCACCAGGCTCCATCTCCAGATCGCTTTTTTAATCACAGGCTTCTGGTGTGGATGCCCTACCACTTGTGGAAGTTCAGACTGTTCTGTCCTGCATGTGGGAAGCAGCTGACTGGATATGGCCTCCACAAGAGAGCACGGAAGGTCCTGGACATCGACAGGTACTGCCTTATGGTAACAGAGACTCTCAGGTGTACTGTGTGTTGCCTGAGTTACCTGTCTACCAATCAGACTGTCCTGGACCAGCTCGATGTGCCCCATAGAAGACTTTTCCGTCTGATTTTGACACAGAAGTGAGTTAAAATCTACACGCCTTGTACAGAATTTTGTAATGTGTTTATAATAAAGTCATTCATATTTCAAAATTAATAATTTATTTTCTGAAGCAGAAATGTGTAATATGAAGTAAATGCAAAATAAAAGTGTATTTTATTTACCATAAAATAAATTACATAAGCAAATCTTCTCTTTTACACAAAGGTAAGCTTGTGACATTCGTGTCATACGCATGCTGAGGGAACGGACGCTGGGCAACAGTCGCACAAGACTTGTCAAACAGCTGAGGGAGAACCACGGGGAGGAGTGGCTTGACCGTTTGGCGCACTATATGGAGGAGTGTGCTGGTTTTATCAACCGCCCCAGCCTCTTACCTGTCATGTGCCAAAAGCCTCCAGAGCCCATTGATGTCCCTACTAACAAGTGGCTGCTGTCAGTTTATGGGAGGGACATTATCAGTCGCATAGACCACATCAAGGCAAGCATAACCTCCACGTCTGGGACCATTTTGAAAATGGACTCAACCAAACAGGTAATTGTTTGACATTATTACTGATGTTTTAACTGTTGTGAAGTTTGAAAATGATTTGTGTTATGCTTTATTAATATTTTTAATTTGGTTGATTTTAGATCACAAAGAAGTTGGCAGGCACAGCCAGGGGAACAGCACAGTGGGTGACTTCTGTTGGCAATGAGACAGGACAAATTCTTATCAGTGTCTTGACTGCTCAGGAAGGTCCAGCACTGGACACCATGGTCTCCGGACTGATTAACAGGTACAGCCAGGCGGCCGTGGCTCCACCACTGCTGCTGTACGTGGACTGTGGCTGCTGCATAGAGAAGGGGCAGAGCAAGCTACAGGCCAGATTTGGAGGATGGCCTGACCTCAATATCAGGCTGGACATCTGGCACTTCATGCGTCGGCTGGCAGTGGGGTGCACCACTGATGCTCATCCTCTATACCCAGTCTTCATGTCACGTCTCTCTGCGTGCATTTTTGAATGGGACCCAGATGATGTGGCTTTGTTGCGGCGGGCAAAGAGAGAGCAACTGCAGGAGGAAGGTGTGCCTGTCATCACAGATAACCTTGTGGACCGACGCATCACCAAAAAAGAGCTGGCGCTCTATTGCCGTCGGAGGACTCGTGGGGTGGAGTCCACAACCCGCTACCTTGACAGGCTTCTGCAGGAACTGAAGGGGGATAAGGGGAGAGATATGATGGGGGTTCCTTTGCTGGACACAGTGAGGATAGAGCACATCTGGCGTGTTTGAGATGAGGCATGTTAAGTGATCCAGGATCCGCCAGGTGTGTTTCTCTACACTGTGACGGGCACCACCACCACCAAGGGAGGATTAGTTCTCATGAAGTACAGATGTGCTAGGGGCTCGACCTCACTTGAATCTTTCCACTGCCACCTAAACAGGTTCATTCCAGGTTTGTGGCTCATTGTGTTTGCAGTATAGTATATATTCAACACAATAGAACATCTAATATCACTTTATATTTTCTGAAGGAACTCATTATCCCAGTTTCATGATTTTCATTGTTCACTTCTTTACAGGAACCAGTGCTAAAACACTGAATTTTCAGTTGTATCTCCTGGAAGGCCTGAACAGGTGGAACCAAGACCAGGCAGCAGCATCAATTTCCACAAAATCCTCCCCTCTTCTCACCTACGTAGGGCAGGTGGTGCAAAGCATCAACACCAACAGCCTAAATGTTTTTGGAGAGAAGCTTGTCCCCACCTTCCAACCTCCTGCACAGTACACTGGTAAGACTCTCACTGTACATTTTACAGCACATGGTTCTTTGCTAATGCAAGGGCAATATGTTTAACACACTGCATTCTGTTTTTAGGGGAGCTAATTGGAGTGGACTATCTACTTAGTCAGACAGGGCAGCCACTTCAGTCAATAGATGCTGACAATGAGCAGACAGACCAGCTGCTGGAGGAAGTAAATGTAGATGAGCAGGATGAGGGATTTGAGGAGGACATCAATGAGGACCCTACACTGAGTTTCCTCCTTGAAGATGAAGCTAACTATAACCCACCTACAATTCAGCCTGTTCATCCCTCATCTCAGTCTTCTGCTGCCTCATCATAGTCTGCTGCTGCCTCATCCCAGTCTGCCTTCTGCCAGTCTGCTGCTCCCTCATCCCAGTTTGCCTTCTCCCAGTCTTTTGCTGCCTCATCCCAGTCTGCCTTTTCCCAGTCTACTGCTCCTTCATCCCAGTCTGCTGCTCCTTCATCCCAGTCTGCTGCTCCTTCATCCCAGTTTGCTGCTCCTTCATCCCAGTCAGCTGCTGCCTCATCCCAGTCTGCTGCTCCTTCATCCCAGTCTGCTGCTCCTTTATCCCAGTCAGCTGCTGCCTCATCCCAGTCTGCTGCTCCTTCATCCCAGTCAGCTGCTGCCTCATCCTTGTCAGCTGCTCCTTCATCCCAGTCTGCTGCTCCTTCATCCCTGTCTGCTGCTCCTTCATCCCTGTCTGCTGCTCCTTCATCCCTGTCTGCTGCTCCTTTATCCCAGTCTGCTGCTCCTTTATCCCAGTCTGCTGCTGCCTCATCCCAGTCTGCTGCTGCCTCATCCCAGTCTGCTGCTGCCTCATCCCAATCTGCCTTCTCCCAGCCAGCTGCTGCCGCCTTCTCCTCTCAGCCAACTACATCCATAGACCAGTATGCACCAGGTTCCCCCACTCATGTGCCTGAAGAGCTTTTGGTATGTAAATTTCACAATAGGAACTTGCCACGAGCAAATTAATTTGTAATTCGACAAACTGATTAATACTACCATTAAGATGTAATTTCACTGATCTCTTTTTTTCTTTACCATTTAAAATGATACTGTTTTAGGCTGTGGATGACCAGAACATTCCAGGAATGGACCGGGTGGACAGACTGGCTGAGTATTTGGTAGAGCTGAGGACAAGCACAGGGTTAACACTGAGCAGGCAGCAGGTATGTAAACATTTTGAATGTTTGTTAACTTGGAAAAGACCACACAAAACACAATGTGACTGTAAAAACAGTGTTACTGAACTATGTATGCGAAATTACCAGTTTCCTTTTAACTCTGCTATGCCTCTATACTTCTATCCTTCTTCAGGTTGATGACATTGTGTGCTTGTGGCAGAGCCTGCTTGAATATGACAAGTAGCGAGTGAAGTTTGCTGCCAGACACCAGGACAGGCTGACAATAGGGAGGTTCAGGTCTCCAAAAAAGAAGGCTGTTTTCAACCCTGGAGTGGACAGCCTGAAACGGAGTGTGTTAGCATCTACAGCTTCACCTGCCCAATGGCCAGACTGCTGTCGTCTCGTGGAGGCCATTTTCATCAGGCTCTGTCGCATCCATCAAAGTCCGAGGAAGAAAGAGAAGAAGACGCTGAGTCGCTGGTCTCTCATTTTACAAGATTACCGAAAGATCCGGCAGCTGATCCTGTCTAATGGTGCCATCATGCAGGACACTACTCTCCAGCTGGTGGAGGTAAATCAGACCACTCTGGTTCAGTGGCACAACGGCAGGGTTAAGAAGCAAGATCAGACTCTTCTGCTTCAGGGGATCGATCTGCCTGACCCTCTTGGTATTGCTGCTGAGGCTCTCCCACCTGCCAGTGTACGTGCTGTTGCTCCACCCCAGGTCCAGGGAGAGCAACATATTTACAAACTGCCACAAAGCACAGCTGGGCAAGCTAGATTAAAAAGGTGCATCACTAGCTATACAACTGAGGCAGTCATACCCAAGCTGACAACCCTGAGGCCAATAATTCCTCGGCCCGTTGGCAGCCTTCAACCAGAACCTGTCCTTCCCAGCCCCAGCGCGACTGTCCCTCTTGCCTCCCACACTACCCCTACCTTCACACTGTTTGTTGTCCCCCAAAACCCTTTTCCTGTAGCCCCAGCCACTCCCAGTTTCGTCCTCCCAGCTCCTGCCACAGTCAGTCAATCTCAACCCACCGTCCCTCGTCCATACCACAGAAAGGTTGAGGCAAATACCTGCAGGAAGTGTGGACAATTTAGGACAGCAGCGACTGGGCACAGCCAGTTTAGAGGGACTATCTACTGCCCTGTCACAGAGACACTTACGAAAGAACAGTGGCTTGAAAAAGTAAAGAAAAAGAAATAGCTAATTTTTTATATATTTTGTATATTTTTTTATATATACATTACATTATTATATATATATATATATATATATATATATATATATATATATATATATACTCACTACTATGTATATAGTTTTATAAAGTTTTTTATCTTTGTGTGTTTATTACTATTATATATGTTATTTATTATTAGGTTGGGGGTTCGACCCCACTCAGGGACTTTTATTTTAATTATTTTATATGTTTTTTTTTAATACTCGTATTGTTTCTACTTTTGTGTGTTTACTACTGTTCTCCATGTTATATATATACTCTTTATTATGTGCATAGTTTAATGTTATATTTTATTGTTAAAAAATAAAACATTTTATTGTTCATAGAATTGTTTCTCGTCATTCAGTAATCATTCAGTGAGCCTGAGTCAAAACATTATTATAATTATTATTATTATAGGCCTATATATCTCATATGTATAGCACATTTCAAGGAACTCCATAGTCATATGGGTAATTAATAAATAAAAACGTATCGATACAAGGCCCCCACTCCAGAGCATTTTTTCACACACCGGCTTGTCTTGTGGATGCCATACCACCTTTGGAAGGTCAGGCTGTGCTGTCCTGTGTGTGGAAAACAGCTCACAGGTTATGGAGCCCACAAGTGAGCCCGCCAGGTTTTGGATGTCGATAGGTACTACCTGATGATCACGGAGACCCTCTGGTGCAGTGCCGCTGGTTGTAAGATGGGTTACATTTCCAGTAGCAAGACCATCTTGGACCAGCTGGATTTGGCACACAGAATGGAGTTCCGACTGATCCTGGCACGAAGGTGAGTATACTGAAATGATTTAGGCCTGCTCTTCTCCCTGGCCCTGCTCCTCTCACTGCACCTGCATCTCTCACTGCATCTTTCACTGCTCCTGCATCTCTCACTGCTCCTGCACCTCTCACTGCATCTCTCACTGCTCCTGCACCTCTCACTGCACCTGCATCTCTCACTGCTACTGCACCTCTCACTGGCCCTCATTTATCAAAAGTGCATACACCAAATTTCCAGCGTACACCCAAAACCACAGTGACTTTGATATTTATCAATATGGACGTTGGCGTACGGCACGCTCAAATCCTACGCCAGGTCAGGAGGTGGTGTACATGTACGCACGTTTTGAGTTAGTGCGGAAATGCGCAGAAAAACAATTCCTAACACCACAAAACGCACTGACAAACTAAAAGATATGAGGAGCTCTTTTCCAAAACGCGATAAACACCATTTTTAAAAATAAATTTGTATTTTATTTCTATTAATAAACTAGTGTTGTGTCTGCAAAGATGAAATTGATGATCACCATCTCCGTAGTGAACGCGCCTATAGAGAGAGTAGCCTATTTCTTTTCGTTTATAATTGTTTCGTTTAAAGACATTTCAAGCTTTCTTTATAGATATATTTCTCATGTCTGTGAGGCATATACTGAGTTTCGGTTAATTTGTGATGAGATGCGCCCCAGTTCACGTGCAATGCAAGGGACCGCGCCCGCACCTCCATGTCATGACTCATGATTATATTGTCTGCTATTTGCTTCTTATTTATTAAATCCAGGCAATTGGTTGATGAAAAAAATATTAAAATTAAGATACAATTTATACAAAACGAAATTCACTTTAAAGAAAGGCTTTCTACAAAACAAAACTTAATTAAGTGGCCAAAATCATGTCTGAGCATGTCTCCCGATATATTGCGCATCCTATCTTAGCCTATGTTCACTTTTCATAATCAACATAGATGGGGAAAAAATAACATTATTATTTTTTAACAAATATGAAACTAAATGCACTTAGTTAATGGCTACAACACGCCTAATAGTAGGCCTGAATATTGTTATCATTACTTTTTTCAAGTTCGGCACGAATTACTATTAGCCTAAATGTGTTACTTAATGATTTGAATGTATTTTTAACATTGTTGTATTTAAGGACTGTATTTGTGTGTTATTTTTAAATTATTTGTTTTATGTGGTGGACAATATTGGAACGTGACATTGGAAATATTTTTTTTATTTTTACTATTTAATTTATTTTACTATTTATTTTGTTTGGCTTTTATTTATTTCATGCAGTTGCACTTATTTAATTTATATTAATTTATAGTATGAGTCCCTGATTATATGTTGCATGTTCTCTTCTTGTTGTTTTTTTGTTGTTGTTTTTTTAGACAAAAAATGGATGGATTTATAGCGTTTTGAAAAAAAAAATACAATTAACTTTGAATTTATCATCAACAATATTGTTGTTTGATTTAATAATAATTTTTCATGATGGTGATGGTCTCGATCTCCAGAGAAGTGTCTCCTCTTTGCCGTCTTCCGTGTGTCGATGGTGTAAAATGAGGGTGTGGGGGAGGCGGATACTTGAATATATAGGGGCGTGTTATTCTAATGACGATCGTTTTCAGCCGCGGCATTTATCAAGGGCAGGTATTGCGTACACCTGGATTTCAAAGGTACGCACAGCTTCATAAATCAGGCGGTGAGAGGAGTGTAAGCATAATCTTACGCCAACATATACGCCCGTTTCTACGCAAGAATGATAAATGAGGGCCACTGCCTCTCTCACTGCTCCTGCACCTCTCACTGCATCTCTCACTGCTCCTGCACCTCTCACTGCACCTGCATCTCTCACTGCTCCTGCACCTCTCACTGCCTCTCTCACTGCACCTGCATCTCTCACTGCACCTCTCACTGCACCTCTCACTGCTCCTGCACCTCTCACTGCATCTCTCACTGCTCCTGCACCTTTCACTGCACCTGCATCTCTCACTGCACCTCTCACTGCCTCTCTCACTGCACCTGCATCTCTCACTGCATCTCTCACTGCAACTCTCACTGCATCTCTCACTGCACCTCTCACTGCACCTCTCACTGCACCTCTCACTGCATCTCTCACTGCACCTCTCACTGCAACTCTCACTGCAACTCTCACTGCATCTCTCACTGCACCTCTCACTGCATTTCTCACTGCATCTCTCACTGCACCTCTCACTGCAACTCTCACTGCAACTCTCACTGCACCTCTCACTGCATCTCTCACTGCACCTGCATCTCTCAATGCATCTCTCACTCCATCTCTCACTGCACCTCTCACTGCATCTCTCACTGCACCTGCACCTCTCACTGCACCTGCATCTCTCACTGCACCTGCATCTCTCACTGCACCTCTCAGTGCATCTCTCACTGCATCTCTCACTGCACCTGCATCTCTCACTGCATCTCTCACTCCATCTCTCACTGCACCTCTCACTGCATCTCTCACTGCACCTGCACCTCTCACTGCACCTGCATCTCTCACTGCACCTGCATCTCTCACTGCACCTATCAGTGCATCTCTCACTGCACCTGCATCTCTCACTGCACCTGCATCTCTCACTGCACCTCTCAGTGCATCTCTCACTGCATCTCTCACTGCACCTGCACCTCTCACTGCACCTGCATCTCTCACTGCACCTGCATCTCTCACTGCACCTCTCAGTGCATCTCTCACTGCATCTCTCACTGCACCTGCACCTCTCACTGCATCTCTCACTGGGCCTGCTCTTCTCCCTGGGCCCCTTGCTCTTACTCTTCCTCGTCCAGACATTACAGTGTGTTTTTTTCTGTTTCTGTGTCCAAAAACATCACTCCTCAAAGTCCTCCTTTTACTGTATAAGTGTCAATGTAACAGAAAAAAATAACCCCTGCCACTGAGTCTAAGCCAGACTGGAATCAGCTATGATTGGCCCAATTTACCCAACATAAATCAGCTGTGTCTCAATTATTCAATTGTTTGTTGTATCAGCTGAGATATATTGTTTTTGAACTGATATCATTGCAGAAGCAGAGGTTTTTATACTGTATCTAAGGTTTGGAATATTGTTTTTGCTATTGTGGGATGGTGTGTGTTAACATTTGTAAATACAACAAAAACAATCCATAATTTTGTTGGGAGGTATTGTCTGTTAAGAAAATGTAAGCATTGTGGAAATGTGTTCACTGACTGCATATTGTGTGAAAACGACATGAAATGTGTGCATGGTATGGCCACAAAAGACTGATGCTGTGCTAATTGTGTTTAGAGTTTTAAAATGTGACAACTGGTTGGACAAACGCTTGTTAGCGACTGAAAAAAACTGTAATTGACAATTTACTTCAATCTTTTATTAATCACCTCTGATGTATCCATAATGTCAGCGTGATGTCAATGCTCCATTTATTAATTTACTCAAAAAATAAATATAGTTCAGTTAGAAAAGAGAGTAATTTAAAAAAGATAATAAAGATTTATTATATTCAATGGTGAAATAATAAAATAAATAATACATTTCAAGAAACTACATATTCATATAATAAATACATTTTAACATGTATCCATACAAGGAGAAATATGTTTTTATAAAATATGTGTTAAGGCAAAAAAGCACATGAAATCTATACATATGTGTTCATTCATTAAGAAAATAATAGAAAAGATATTGGGTGATTTCAACCTTGTCAGAGGTGGGACTCGAACCGACGCCGTTCACGTCAGTGATTTGCCCATGAAATGTATAAAAAGGCAATTTTCTGTAAAATATGAATACCAATCTACCAAAAATCACACAGAAGGGTGAAAGGTGGGTTTACCTTTTCCCTTTCCTTTCATTTTTTCTCTTTTTTCCTTCTCTTTTCTCTCTTTTTCTTTCTTCCCCTTCTTCCCCTTCTTTTTCCTTCTACCCTTCCTCAAACAGGCTATTGTTCCCCAGCTTTAGCTCAGTCGGTAGAGCATCAGACTTTTAATCTGAGGGTTCAGGGTTCAAGTCCCTGTTCGGCCAAACGAGCCTCTTTTTGTGGAGCGGTACGTTTTGTTGTTGAGTTCTTGCTCATCTACACTGTCCTCGGGCAGCGACGCTGCAAGGCATCAATCCACAAACGACATGCCCCTTTCAGCCAGCGTGTAGTCGTGGCCGAGTGGTTAAGGCGATGGACTAGAAATCCATTGGGGTCTCCCCGCGCAGGTTCGAATCCTGCCGACTACGTTGACAGCATGCGCCTGCTTTAGTTTGTAACCCTCTGGAGGCCCAGCTTAAACTTTATAAAAGGAAGAAAAGTCACTGTTACAGGATTACCCTTGAAAAGAGTTATGGTGGTAAGAAACAGTTTTGTCTGCAAGCTAAAGATGACAAGGCCCCTTTGTATTCAGGGACACGTCGGGTAGACCAGTAGCTCGTCGTGCTCGTATAGTGGTTAGTACTCTGTGTTGTGGCCGCAGCAACCCCGGTCCGAATCCGGGTCACGGCAAGATTTTCTGGGTGCCATTGAAATTGAGCTCCATGTCACCACCTCTCCTCACCCCGTCCTTCAGACTACTCTTTTTGTGCACGGCGCGTACCCTTGATGTGCTCTCGATGTTCGAGTGAATTGAAACTGGGACCTTCTTTGAAAGCACGAGCTCTAAGGTTCGAACCCTTAGAGAAAAGACTGAAAACGAAAAGCTCCTATTTATTTCGGAAGAATCTTGCTTCAGAGAGAATATGGTGCTTGTATATTTTCTAATCGCTAGGTGTCAGTACACTCGCTGGCTGTTACCTAGAGTGCCGCGGGCTATTTGCTACAAACAACTGCGCCTTTGACACAAGTTTACAATAACGATAAGAGCGCGGCAAGTCAACAGTATTGAAGCGTGTGAAGAGGCTTTCCAGACAAGTAGCAGTAAGTTTTTGTTCTTTTTCCTAGCATTATTTTCCTTTAATTACAATTATCATCAGTCTAATAGGCTGCATTCCAACTAATTTGCTAATATATTTGACATAGCAGACGTTTTGACGGCCATTCTGAATCTTCGAAGAAGGAAACGCAATGCATTGGAAGACACTTTTTTTTTCTGCGCCAATACGATTCATTTTGCTGTGCGTTCCCATGCAGCACGCACGCTTCTCGTGCAAGAGCCCGGATAGCTCAGTCGGTAGAGCATCAGACTTTTAATCTGAGGGTCCAGGGTTCAAGACCCTGTTCGGGCGAACGAGCCTCTTTTTGTTACTTTAATTACTATTATCATCAGTGGTGGAAAGAGTACTGAAAAAACATACTCAAGTAAAAGTAGCATTACATTCCAAAAAATGTAGTGTGAGTAGAGTAAAAAGTACTTGTCCAAAAAACTACTTGAGTAAGAGTAAAAAAGTAGCTTATTTAAAAGTACTCATGAGTAGTGAGTAGTGAATACTGAGCTGCGGATTCTACCCCTTACAATTAACACTGTGCACTACAATTTATACATTTAAAAAAATTGTGCATAATGTAATTCACATTATATTTTGTTCTTTGTTAGAAAGATTGAAGAATATCTATCATCCATCTTTTTAAAATGCATCAAATAGAGAGATAAAAAAATACCCAATTTCTCTCCAAAACGGTATCAATGTTAGTGTTTTGATAAATGAGAATCACTAATATTATCAATTACCTCACATAATGCACTGAAAAAGGCTAAGATAGTGAGCTAACACTAATTACACACTTTAATTCCATGATATTAAATATGTTACAATTTAAATGTAAATGCACATTGTTCTAGAAGGGTGGCATCATCCCTTACATTTTACACGGCTACATTTACTCACATTGTAATGCTGATAATATAATTTGTAAGGAAAATTTTGCATTAAATAGGGAAGTTATATCCAGGAAACTTTTACAAAAGAAACAAACACACACACACACACACACACACACACAAATGCATGTCTCTTTGTAGTCTCGGTGAAGGGGTTTTATCAGCAGCATCCACACACACACAAAAAAAAAGTTCAACATGAAAAATGTTTTTGCGCAAGTGCACTTGCCAAATGAATACGGATTGTAATGGATCAATCAAAAAACGTTGTTTATTAACGAGCTGTAGTCACGCACTGACAGAAATGCAGTACAAGTTAACGCCATGGTTCACACTGATTCTGAATCTGGCGGCATGGCGAGCGCGAGACGCGGCAGTGCACAGATCGTGACGCGCGTCTCTCTATAATGTGATTTTGAAGTAAATGGGAGCGGGAATTTACCGCCTTATGAACTCGTCACGCAATACCCCCAACCTCAGACCAAATGTTAGGCCCTGTAGACAGGCCAGCCTATATAAATATCATATTAAGCAGAAATGTGAAATGTACCTTATTAGAGGATTGATATCTGGATTGATGCGTGAAGAATGCACTTCCACAGCAGTCACGAGTAACAGCAGGAATAGGC
Organism: Siphateles boraxobius; assembly: GCF_051911475.1. NCBI lineage: Eukaryota > Metazoa > Chordata > Actinopteri > Cypriniformes > Leuciscidae > Siphateles > Siphateles boraxobius. The sequence continues at coordinate 1,406,399 of NW_027508844.1, forward strand.
GGTTAAAGTTGTCTATGCTTAATTTGATTTGATGACAGTCACGAGACCGCTTACTCCAGGGGTCTCCAACCTTTTTTCATTTGAGAGCTACTTTTTAAAAAACATAGTGGCCGAGAGCTACTCATGTAATACAATACTTTAATCTCTTAAATAATGTCTCATAACTCTCATATTAACAACTATTTAAACTGTTTTAGACCTAAAAGAGTTTTTGTAGGCTCATATGTCACCCTTAAATGTCAGAGAAAAGAACAGAATCAGAGATAAAATTTTTTAAAGAAAATTGTACTTTGCATATTATACTGTAAAAACAAAACCTAATTATAGTTGATTTTATAGTGCATCTTAACTAGAGATGAAATGGCATGGAAATTTCATTTCATGATTATAGTGACCAAAATGATCACGGTTATCACAGAATCCTGTTCAAAAAGTACTAATACTAGCTACACAATAAAATCAATTCACCAAGTTTTATGTCGAAAACCAGCAAATAACAAATATAATTAGCATTAATATGCACTTTTTGTTACATAAACATTAAAATAACAACATTAAAAATGATGGCCAGATTTTAAAGGAGTACTGGACATGTTATCTACTAGTATGTAGCCTACAAGTTCAAACCTTTTTTGACAAAAAAGATTTATAAAAAGAAACCTTGCATATTTCAGCCTTTTAATCATTTTTATAAAAAGAATGAGTCAAAAAAGATAAATTACTGACGTTTACAATGCACATTAGCTTATCTTTTATTATTAATAGTAAAATTCGGTCGTTGCTATGCAACCATCCACTGCGCTCTCCACAATGACAAAGAAGTTTTAGAAGTTAATGCATTTTTTCATCTCACTGCGCCTGGAAAAAATTAGTGCGTCGCTTCAATTATGAGCTTCCTACATTTGAAATAACGAACTTGAGCGTGCAAAAGACGCTATATGTGAACGGCCCCTTGGCGAGCTACCTCCAATCAGGCCACGAGCTACTGGTAGCTCGCGAGCGACGTGTTGGAGACCCCTGGCTTACTCAATCCAATCACGTTGATGGATAAAAATAAAATACATTTAAAACAAACATGTAACGAGTAACGACCACAAACAGA